>NC_142807.1:7708712-7868275 GCF_049724085.1 Artemia sp. Qi Xiang Cuo
GGACAATGGGCATTGAAGTCCCCAACAACAACTAGATTTGAATTTGAGAAGTTATAAGAAATAAAATTGAAAAAATTACATCCATTGTTATTACCATTTGGATTATATAAATTAATAACAGTGACCTCCATGTTTGCCAGCCACAACTTTAAACCAATTGCATCAATGTCATGACTGAAATCAGGGAGGCTTATACCACAGAATTTGAGGCAACTCCACCACCAATTCTATTCGAAGATCTGTCTTTTCTTAGGACACCATAACCAGGAATTTTTAGATTAACTGATGAGTTTAAATGGGTTTCTTGGAGGCATAGTGTGTCTATGTTATGTGAAGAAGTATACTTAAGAAGATAGGTAATTTTATAATCATTTAATGATCTCACATTCCATTGCAAAATTGTGGTGGATAGAGGTAACTGAGGGTTAGTCATTGATAGATAGATTTAGTTTATTGAGTATAGTGCTGAAATTTGTGTTGGCTGTGTCCTTAAGATTTTTTGGGAAGTAGGTATTAGCCATCTCTTCTAGAATTGACGACTACTGATCTTCTGTGAGGGATGTTCTGTAAAATGAGTTGAAGTTGAATATGTAGAGACATAAGTTTGTAAGTAGATTTGGATTTTCTTCTGATGTTTTCTTTGGTGATTTTGATGAGGTTGGTTTTGCAGGTTTACTTATAGAAGATTCAGGGCCTTGGTCACTGGCTGGAAGGGGGGAAAGTCTAAGGTCTTGATTCCAGGGAATGTTTTTTTGGTTGGGTCCTTGTAGCTTTTTGCTGTAGAGTTTTTTGACTAGGTTGTGTGTTTGATTCAGAGAATTTGGGTGTATCTGCATTGTGCACCATGAGTTTAACTTTTGCAAAATTTTGGCTTTCCAGTTGACATTATTTAGCTTCTTCTTCTTCTTCTATTCACCAGCAGTTGGGCTTTTCAGTGATACTATTTAGCCCTTTTCCTTTTGCTTCAATCTTTTTCTTCTTCTTTTATTTAACAGCAGGCGGGCTTTTCAGTAATGCTATTTAGTCCTTTTCCTTTTGCTTCACTCTGTGGGCTAAAGAGCCACTGGCTTGATTGCCTCATATTTATTAGATAATTTCAGATATCTTTCAGTAGATCTTTCGACTCTAGGAGTTCAATTATGAGATGATAACTTTATAAGAAATTTAAAATAAATTTTCTTGTGAAATATTATCGCATTTAATCAGCAGCTGTACCGAACCATTCCTGCTCAATTCATCCTCAGGGCTGTACTGTGGTGTTTCTCCTCCCAATAGTATAGCGCAGACGGTTTGATATCATTCTATTATCCCTTCTTGTTGTAGTTTTGTTTTTGTTTAAAGCTTTTTCAAATAGGCAATGATTAGAAGTTCTCAAAAAAAAGTCCCCCCAGATCCCACCTCAAATGCCGGTGAAAGTGATACCCATCTTAGCTAGTCAAGCACTCTATCTCAAAGTTCAAATGATAGCTCCAATTCTGAGAATAGGACAATGATAAGTGTAAGGGCTAATGTCACCATAAATGATGATAATGGGTTTCCAGAGGTCCTTTCTAGAAGCTCTAAAAAAACGAAAAAAATATCCCCAATCAAATGCATTTCCCCTCTCCCTGCCCAAGATCTTCCCTCCAAAAACTTAGGAATTTACCTTAAAATTACTCCTACTACCCCCTTTGAAATGAAAAAGGTTACTGCAATAAGAGTTGCAATTTTCAAATTGATAAAATCAGTGTTCTCTCTTAATATTAACCATAATGAATCTCTGCTAATAGCTGTCCAAGATCAGAAATCAGCAGACACAATAATTAACCTAAAATCCCTTCTGAATATCCCAATTAATGCCTCTAAATGGAACCCAAAACAATCACCAACAAAAATAGGAGTTTATAATGTTCCCCCAGAGATATCCACTCAGGAGTTAAAAGAAGGGCTCTCAGATAGGGCTGGCAACACAATCCCAGTTGAAGATGTTACCCAACTTGGCAAACCTAACTCTAATAACCTAAAATCTAGTAGATCCTTCTTATTCACACTGGCGGAAAAAATTAGTATCCCAGAAAAATTATTCCTATTTGGGCAAATCAAACCACACAAGGAATACAAACCTAAGCCTATCTAGTGCCAGAAGTGTCTGAAACTGCGACACACAACAAACAAATGCAATGAAATTCTCCTAGAGTGTAGTAATTGTAAAGCATACCATCCTAAAGAGTCGACAACTTGCAACAACACTCAGCCTATATGCATCAATTGCAAAGGCCCACATGAATCTACAAATAAATCACTATGCCCTGCATATAAGAAAAGAGCTCTAACACTCCAAATAGTAACAGAGAAGACCATCCCATACCCCTTTGCAGCAATGGAAGCAAATGCTGCCCAACAATACCAAATAAAGCCTGTAATGAAACCAACCGAAACCCCCAAGTCAAACGCCCCCAATGCATCAAGTACTCCATATGAAACACCATCTTCTGAGCCCCCTAGCTCACGTCCCTATCTGAAGAAATCACCAAGTCAACAAGCCTCCTTGTCCGGTGAGATGAGGTCAGCCTGGCCCCCCTCCCAAGAAGAAACAAACCAGAAACACTACCAGGACTTATTTCCTTAACTGACAAACAGGATGCACAACCAAACATACAATCTCCAAATATATGCTTGTTCATTCCAAACAGTAATGCAGTTCAGGCCATGAACATACATCAACTACAGAAAACCAAAATCATTGCAGAATTGGCAAAAATCTCCATCCCCGATGATATGCTCATTCAAGCAAAAAAAGATCTTGCTTTACTTTTAACAAAGCTGAACATTGATACACAGTCATATGAAAAATAAATCAACAACACAACACATATCAATACTCAAGTGGAACATAAGATCACTCACAGAAAATAAGCTAAATGAACTAATATCTTTTATGAATAATAATTCCATTAATATTGCTTGCCTCCAGGAAACTCATTTAACCCAAAATCAACAAATTAAGTCTCTGGGATATACTATCCTGAGAAAGGATAGATCATCAGAGAGAAAAGGAGGTGGTGTAGCTCAATTAGTTAAAAATAATATAAAATTCTGTGGCATCAATTTTTCAGATTTTGCTAATGATGTTGATACAATTGGTATCAGTGTTTGGCTGAATAATATAAAAACCTACATAATAAGCTTTTATAACCCTAATGGCCAAACTACATATGCCATGGATTTCTTTAATTATATAAATAGTTCTAATATGTTAAAAATATCATTATTTGTGGAGATTTCAATGCCCATGGCCTTTTGTGGGGGAATAAACCAGCAAATAAAGCTGGTAAATTGATTGAGTATATTACTTCAAATAATAACGAATTAGCTGTTGCTACCCCTCCAAACCTGAATACTTATTTCAACCCCAAAAGTGGCAGATTCTCCACAATTAACCTACAAATTGTGTCATTCAATATTTTGAATAAAATTTATATAAATAAAATTGATAGCCTATGTACTGACCACTTCGCTATAGTGTGCTCCCTAAATGAACCTCCTGAAACTCTACCATATACCTCCAAATATATCAACACTAAAGCAAATTGGTCTATGTTCCAAAATAAGCTAAATGATGAAATTACAAGTTTTACCCAAAATTCATACATTTCAAACACAACAGTTGACACACATGCTGAAGTACTGACATCTTTACTAATAAATACAGCTAATCATGCTATCCCCAGGACAACACCTAAGAAAACCTACCCTAAGCACATTCCTAAAGCAGGGTGGACAAATGAGTGCCTAAATAAATGGAGAATAAAAAAGGCAGCTAGGACAGAATTCATAAAAAAAAACATCACTTACTACATATTTAAAAAATTCCAAGCAGAATCTAATCTAAAAAGGACAATAATAGATGCTAAATATAATTACTGGAATAATTTTTCAGATAATATCTCCAGAGAAACACATGAGCCAATTATACATAAAGTCATAAGCCATATCTGTGGGAAAAAGATTTCCCCCGATCCACTCCTGTATGAGCTTATACATAATTAAATAAAAAAAAACAAGTTTTTTAAACTGAAAGTAAGGAGTGACATTAAAACTTAAAACGAACAGAAATTATTCCATATATGAAAGGGGCTGTCCCCTCCTCAACGCCTCGCTCTCTATGCTAAAGTTTTTTATTGTTTTAAAAAATAAAGTTGTGAGACAGAGTCAAACTTTAGCGTAAAGAGCGAGGCGTTGAGGAGGGGACAGCCCCTTTCATATACGGAATAATTTCTGTTCGTTTTAAGTTTTAATGTCGCTCCTTACTTTCAGTTTAAAAAACTTGTTTTTTTTATTTAATTTCTGATCGTTTTTTAGTTAATGCAGCTTTTATTTGCATAAAAATTTTACTTTTCTTTTGCTAAATGGATGTCTTTACAAATTAACTTACGTAACGAACTTCTATATTCATATATTTTTCTTCTGGCCAAAAATACGAAGTTGCAGATTTTTTCAGATATGAGCTTGAAACCTATGTAATATGATTTTGTGATAAGCTGGATCTGACGGTGTGATTTTCATTACAATTCTTTCACTTGTAGGAGATGTTTCCCCCCTCTTTAAAAAATCGAGTAAATTTTCTCAGGCTCGTAGCCTTTAATGAGTAATACTAAACTTAATAAAATTTATATATTTAGAATCAGCATTATAAACACATTCTTTGATACATTTATTGACATCAAAATTCCGTTTTTAAAAGTTTCGATTACTATTGAGCCGTATCGCTTGTTCTTTTATTGTTTTTTTTATTACGTATATGTTATTACGTATATGAGGGGGTTCTCCCCTTAGTCAATACCACGCTCTTTACGTTAAAAGTTAAAAAAAAATTTGATTCACAAACACCTGAATCACAAAGGCCGTTCAATTAGAATAGATAGCTCTTTTCAAAGCACTAAAAAAAAACTGTAGCGTAAAGAGCGAGGTTTTGACATGGGGGAGAACCCCCACACATACGTTATAATTTCTGTTCGTTTTAAGATCTAATATTCCTTCTTACATTTCAGTTGAAATGTAATTATTCCGTATATGAAAGGGGCTGTCCCCTCCTCAACGCCTCGCTCTTTACGTTAAAGTTTTTTATTGTTTTAAAAAATAAAGTTATGAGACAGAGTCAAACTTTAGCGTAAAGAGCGAGGCGCTGAGGAGGGGACAGCCCCAAGCCCCTGAATCACAAAAGCCGTTTAATTAGAATAGATAGCTCTTTTGAAAGCACTAAAAAAAACTGTAGCGTAAAGAGCGAGGTATTGACTTGGGGGAGAACCCCCTCACTTACGTTATAATTTCTGTTCGTTTTAAGTTCTAATATTCCTTCTTACATTTCAGTTGAAATGTAATTGTTCCGTATATGAAAGGGGCTGTCCCCTCCTCAACGCCTTGCTCTTTACGCTAAATTTTTTTATTGTTTTAAAATATAGAGTTTTTTGAAATATTCTAACTTTAGCGTAAAAAGCGAGGCGCTGATGAGGGGACAGCCCCATTCATATAAGGATTAATTTATGTTCGTTTTAAGTTTTAATGTCGCCCCTTACTTTCAGTTAAAAAAACTTTTTTTTTTATTTAATTTCTGATCATTTTTTAGTTAATGCAGCTTTTATTTGCATAAAAATTTTACTTTTCTTTTGCTAAATGGATGTCTTTACAAATTAACTTACGTAACTAACTTCTATATTCGTATATTTTTCTTCTAGCAAAAAATACAAAGTTACACATTTTTGCAGATATGAGCTTGAAACCTATGTAATAGGGTTTTCTGATACGCTGAATCTGACGGTGTGATTTTCATTAAAATTCTTTCACTTGTAGGGGATGTTTCCCCTCTTAAAAAAATCGAGTAAATTTTCTCAGGCTCGTAGCCTTTGATGAGTAATACTAAACTTAATAAAATTTATATATTTAGAATCAGCATTATAAACACATTCTATTGATTCATTTATTGATATCAAGATTCCGTTTTTAAAAGTTTCAACTCCTATTGAGCCGCATCAATTTTTTTTTTATTTTTTTTTTTTTATTAAGTATATTTTATTAAGTATATGATGGGGTTATGCCCTTAATAAATAACATGCTCATTAAGTTAAAAGTTAAAAAAAATTTTGATTAACAAACCCCAGAATCACAAAGGATGTTTAATTAGAATAGATAGCTCTTTTGAAAGCACTAAAAAAAACTGTAGCGTAAAGAGCGAGGTATTGACTTGGGGGAGAACCCCCTCACATACGTTATATTTTCTGTTTGTTTTAAGTTCTAATATTCCTTCTTACCTTTCAGTTGAAAAAACTTGTTTTTTTTAATTTAATTTCTGATCGTTTTTTAAATAATGCTTGATCCAGCGCCCCTTCATATAAAGGTCCCTTACCCCACACGACAATCCAATACAGCACGTTTATCCCGCGTCACCCCTCCTCTAGCCCCCCCCCCCCTCCAGAAAAAATCCTTCCTGAAAATGGTTGTATACTTCCCAATAACCAATAAATAATGCTGGCAAGTCCGGTGCCCCCTTCATGGCAATATCCCTTCCCCCATGAAAAATTCCTTCATGAAAAGATCCTTCAACATAACCACCGACCCACCTTTCCCTCCCACTACCAGAAAAAAACCTCCTGAAAACTTCTGTATACTTCCCAATAACCAATACTATATGTTAACATTGGGTAAAGTTCATAACTTTTAGCCCTCCCTTTGGGAACTTCGGGGGATTAAGTCATCCTAAAAGACATATTTATCATGTTTTCGACCATGCTGAACAAAATGGCTATCTCAAATTTTGTTCGGGTGACTTTGGGAAAAAAATAAGCGTGGGAGGGGGCCTAGTTGCCCTCCAATTTTTTGGTCACTTAAAAGGAGTACTAGGACTTTTAATTTCCGTTCCAATTAGACCTCTCGCGATACTCTAGGACCACTGGGTCGATACTATCACCCCTGGGGAAAAAAAACATAAGATAAACACGCATCCATGATCTTTCTTCTGCCAAAAAATATAAAATTCCACATTTTTGCAGATAGGCGCTTGAAACCTCTACATTAGGGTTCTCAGATATGCTGAATCTGATGGTGTAATTTTTATTTAACCTTTATAGCTTTTAAGGGGTCTTTCCCCCTTTTTTTGTAAATCTGCAAAAGACTATAATTTAAGTCAATTTTAATGGGTAGAACTGAGATTGATATAAGTTATATATTTGAAATTAGCAGTACAATTTTATTACGTTTATGTATATATTGTTATCAAAAACCCGTTTTCTAGAGTTTCGGTTACCATTGAGCCGGGTCGCTTCTTACTTACAGTTCGTTACCACGAACTGTTTGATAATACCCATTATGACAATGATAATGAAAAAGCTAAGTTATTTGAAACTCTTTTTGTTAATAAGTTAACAACAAATAATCGAAGCAAAATGTCCCCAATTCCTATGAACCCAAGTTACCAACCACGCTCAGGATCCGAGTATATAAGTAGTCCATTTTCAATCCAGGAAATGAATAATGCAATACATCATATTAGGACCAAAACTATCGGCAGCTATGAAAATATACACCCTACATGGATACACCACTCCTCAACAGATGTTTTCATTTTGCAGACAAATGCAATAAATGAATCATTCTCAAAAAATAATGTCCTAGTTGCAGCTTTCCTAGGTTTTGAAGGGGCATATGACAATGTGAACCACCAAATCCTTTTAAACAAACTTGCAAACATTGGACTACCCCCCAAGCTGGTATCTTTTATAAAATCCTTCATAGAAGTGCGAAGTTTTATTGTTGGTGTTGGTTCAGCCCCTTCACCCCAAAAGACAACAACCAAAGGCCTACCTCAGGGAGCAGTCCTCAGTTGCCTCCTGTTTGCCCTATACCTCTGGGATATGAACCTAAACCACACGAATCTACAATATGCTGACGAGCTGGTGCTATGGTTATCTGGCAATACCTTTGAGATAGCACAGGCAAATCTGCAAAAGCTACTTTTCCAATTTGAAAAATTCTCTCGACATTCAGATTTACCCATTGCACCTACCAAGTAAAAAATAATCCAATTTCACCGGAAACAAAACCATGTTAATGCAAAACTAACTCTAAATAAAACAACTATTCCAGAAGATAATCATATTAATTACCTAGGTCTCATGCTTGACCAAAAACTTAATTTCGACCTCCACATTTCAAACACAATAAAAGAATGCTACAGAAAAACAAATATACTAAAAAGACTTCTTTCCACACACTGGGGCTGTAAGGAGAAAACCTTATTCCAGTTTTATAAATCACATATAAGACCTCATATTGACTATGGGCTCATCGTATATGGTGCATGTGCAAAGATCCAGATGCAAAAAATTGAAACAACATAAAATGATATAATACGCCTCATATTCGGTCTTAGGAAACCCACAAGCACCAAGTTTCGGCTTACGGAGAGTGGATTAACAACAATAAGGGACATTTTGACTGACGAATTCAGACGATTCGAACTGGATTTATTAGGAGTTTCAGAAACTCATATCCCATGGGTAGGAAGCATGAAATTAGTTGATATAGAATTTGTTTACTCAGGCAGGAAGGATGGGGTACATAGACAGGGAGTAGGGCTCATGATGAATAAGGAAGCTGCTAAGTCTTGTTTAGGCTGGAAAGGTATTAATAATAGAATACTAATTGCTCATTTTATGACTAGAAAGTTCAGGGTATCAGTTATAGTAGTATCCGCCCCTGTAGAACCGACTGATGGAGATACTAGTGACTCAGATGAATTTTACTTACAGTTACAGGAGCAAATAGACAAGGTCCCAGGTAGAAATATGATGTTATTACTGGGAGATTTTAACGCCCATGTTGGTAGAAATAAGGATAGTTGGTATCCCAGCTTAGGTAAATTTGGTGTAGGAAAAGAAAACAGTAATGGATACAGACTTTTGCAATTTTGTAGGTATAACAATCTAGTTATAACTAATACGGTGTTTGGTCATAAAATGGCTCATAAGCTAACATGGTATTCACGTGATGGTAAGACAGCAAACCTTATTGATTATGTTATAGTAAACCGAAGACTGGCAGGATCAATACAAGATACTAGGGTATATAGGAGTGCTGTTATTGATGTTAAAAGTAAAGATCACCATCTAGTAGTGTCTAAGGTTAATTTTAAAGCTGAAATATCGGAAGGGTAATTATCTCCCGGGAAGTTATGATGTTGGTAGACTCCAGGATGAGAATTTGAGAAAAACTTTCAAGGAACAGTTGAATACTAAATTTCAGAGTTTAATATTCGATAATGTGGAAGATGGTTGGAATAGTTTTAGAAAAATAATTTGTGAAGCTGCTGAATGTGTATTAGGGAAGAAAGCTAGAACTGTAGCTAAGAATATTAGTGAAAAAGCTTTAGGTTTAATAGAAAGGAGAAAGGACTTGTACAAGAATTATCTGAATGATAGATCGCATGAAAACAAAAGAAATGTAAAGAAAGTGGAGAAAGCATTGAAATATGAACTAAGGAGGTGTGAAGTGGAGGCCATGGATACAATTGCCGAGGATTTAGAAGATGCAGCTAGACGGCATAATAGTAAAATATTGTACTGGCACGTTAACAAATTGAGAGGTAGTAGTCAATCCGGACTTGTCCCAGTTAAAGATAGGAAAGGGGTAGCAATTAGCGATAAGGAAAAAGCTAAAGCGAGATGGGCCGAACATTTTGAGAATTTGCTTAACCGAGATAGAGCTGCAGGAAAAAATATAGAGGAAAATGAAAAAGTTTGTGATACCTTGGATGTGAAGGAAGATTTGTTTTGTGAGGAGGAATTAGCAACAGTACTAAAAGGATTAAAGAATAATAAGGCTCCAGGTGCTGATAGGGTAGTAAATAAGTTTCTTAAATATGGTGGCTTTGAGGTAAGAAATAAGTTATTGAAGATTATGAATATGGTTTTTGAAAAAAGGGGAAGTACTCATCGATTTTGGGAAAATTTTAATCATACAACTTTATAAGAAAGGTGATAAGAGGGAGTGTGGTAATTATCAAGGTATTAGTCTGGTCTCTGTAGGTAGCAAATTGCTTAGTAATATGATACTTTTTAGACTGGGAGATGCCGTAGACAAAGTTTTAAGAGAAGAGCAGTGCGGTTTTAGAAAAGGTAGAGGATGTGTTGACCAAATTTTCACTCTTAGGTTAATAATTGAGAAGTGCCTGAGTTTTCAAAAACCTTTGGTCCTCAGTTTTATAGATTATGAGCAAGCGTTCGATTCTGTTGATAGAAGAGCTTTATTAAAGGTTTTATCCTTGTATGGTTTACCAGACAAATACACTGAAGTGATAAGGGCTATGTACAAGAATACAACTGCTGCGTATAAGGTAGGAAATGATGTTAGCTGCTGGCTTTGTGTTAAATCAGTAATTAAGCAGGGTTGTCGTCTATCCCCCTTTATGTGGATTATTTTGATGGAATTTGTTTTAAGGAGCACAGGAAAGGTAATGGGAGACCACGGAATCAAATGGGGAGGAAAAAGTCCCCTGGACTTGAATTATGCTGATGATTTCAGCATCCTAGATGAAAGTGTGAGAAAAATGAATGAAGTTTTAGTGGTTTTGCGAGTTCAGGATGCTAGAATTGGTTTGAAAATTAATGTTAGGAAGACTAAGTCACTAAGGCTAGGAATAAGTGAAGATGAAATGGTGAAGTTGGGTAATGAAAAGATTGATCAGGTGGGCAACTTCACTTACCTTGGTAGTATTATTAGTAAAGATGGTGGGAGCAGTGAAGATGTTAAAAATAGAATAGCCAAGGCTCAGGGTGTTTTTTCACAGTTAAAAAAAGTCTGGAAGAATAGGAAGATAAGTCTACAAACCAAGATTAGAATCTTAGAAGCTACAGTGATGACAGTGGTCAAATATGGCTCTGAAGCATGGACGCTCCGAAAAGCGGATGAAGATTTGCGAGATGTTTTCCAGAGAAATTGCTTAAGGAGTGTTCTGGGTACCCGGCTGACTGACCGTATTTCAAACAATAGGCTATACGAAAAATGTAGTTCAATACTACTTTCTAGGTCTATAATGAAAGAAAGGTTGAGGTGGTTAGGGCATGTTGTGCGGATGAAGGATGACAGATTGCTGAAGATTGTTCTTTTCGGTCAACCATCTAGGGCTAAATGGAAAGCAGGTCGTCCCCGTCTGGGGTGAGAGGACGTCATAAAGACAGATTTAAAGGAAATGGGGACTTCGTGGGCGGGTGTAAAAAGGGAGGCTTTGAATAGATTGGGGTGGAGGAGGAGCGTGCGTAGCTGTGTTGGCCTCAGGCGGCTTGGTGCTGCGATGAGTTGTTAGTAGTAGTAGTAGCTTTCTCTTGACAAAACATCTTACAAAAATTGAATCAAATAGCTCACACACCCTACATAATTGGTTAAGAAATCCAGCCATGTATAGAGGCATTGCAGATGAGTATGCCAACATTCAGAAGAAGTTCCCCGTACCAGCAAAGTCTATTGCACCCACTTTCCCCCAATCCCCTCCATGGAATTGGTCAAGTCCCATAATAAATACTGATTTATCAAAGTGGATTAAAGATTTAACCCCCATTGCTTTTGTCCAGAAAAAATTTGCTTAACTTAATACAATTACCTATTAAAATCACTTCCAAATATTTGTTGATGGTCAAAAATGAATGAGAAGGTAGCAAGTGGTGCTTTCCTTCCTCACCTGAAAATTGCAATGGGCGAGAGATTATATAATAATTTATCTATAATGTCTCCTTAGTTAAATGCCATAATCATGGCATTAGAACACATTAAGGAAAACCAACCTTTGATTGCAAATTCAAATAATATTATTGTTTATTCCTACTCTTTATCCAGCCTTGAGTTGCTGGCCTCAGCTCCTCAGTATAAGTTGGACAATGACACTTATCATTGTCTCATTATTATAGATAATCTTGCTTGAAGTGGCATAAAAGCTTATTTTCAGTATATTCCTAGCCACTCTGGCATAAGGGTAATCATCAGGTTGATGAAATAGCAAAAAATGCTATAAATATTGACCAGCCAAGTGGGACACCAATCCCGATTAGAGATATTTACCGATGAAGGCTATCAGATATTAATTTTAATAAGATTAATCCTATCCTTTCCCCCTTTCCCAATAACTTTCTTTCTAAAATTTATCATAGAATTCGTTCTGGAACAAATGGACTAAATTTTCTTGCATTCCCTTATAAGTTTTCTAATTCAAGTGGTTCAATTCCCCTGTCCCCTCTTTGCAGGCATTATAATATGAATAATGAAACAATTGACCATTGCCTATTTGAATGTAATATGCTGACGTCTGCACAACATACCTTGCTTTGCAAACTGTTAAAATGCTTCAAACACCACAAAATCTCACTATCAGCCAAGAACCTAGCCAACTATACCTGCACACAGAGCCTAGAAATCGACATCTATCAACTCATAATTGAACTCCTAGAGTCGAAAGATCTACTGAAAGATATCTGAAAATATCTAATAATCATGAAGCAATCAAGCCAGTAGCCCTGTGACCCACAGAGTGAAGCAAAAGGAAAAGGGCCAAATAGTATCACTGAAAAGCCCGCCTGCTGATGAATAGAAGAAGAAGAAAATGATAGATGTTGATTTCTATGCTCTGTGTGCAGGTATAGTTGGCAATCTGTAAATATACAAATAAGGCTTCTTTTTCTTCTTCTTCTATTTCACAGCAGGCGGGCTTTTCAGTTAATACTATTTAGCCCTTTTCCTTTTGCTTCACTCTGTGGGCTACAGAGCTACTGGCTTGGCTGTCTCTTATTTATTAGATATTCTCAAATATCTTTCAGTAGATCTTTCGACTCAAGGAGTTCAAATATAAGATGATAGATATCGATTTCTGTGCCCAGGAATATTCAGCTAGGCTCTTGGCTGATAGTGAGATTTTGTGGTGTTTGAAGTACTTTAACAGTTTACAATGCAAGGTATGCTGTGCAGACGTCAGCATATTACATTCATATAGGCAGTGGTCAGTTGTTTCATTATTCATAATAAAATACCTGCAAAGAGGGGACAGGGGAACTAAACCACTTGAATTCAGAAACTGATAAGAGAATGCAAGAAAGTTTAGTCCATTTGTTCCAGAACGAATTCTGTGATAAATTTTAGAAAAGTACTTATTGGGAAACGGGGAAAGAGTAGCATTTTTCTTGTTAAACATAATATCTGATTGTCTCCATCGGTAAATATCTCTAATTGGGATTGGTTTCCCACTTGACTGGTCAATATTTAAAGCATTTCTTGCTATTTCATCAACCGGATGATTACCACTTATACCAGAGTGGCTAGGAATATACTGAAGATAAGTTCTTATGCCACTTGAAGCAAGATTATCTATAATACTAAGACAATGATAAGTGTCAATATCCAGATTATACTGAGGAGCTGAAGACAGCAACTCAAGTCTTGATAAAGAGTCAGAATAAACTATAATATTATTTGAATGAGCAATCAAGGGTTTATTTTCCATAAGGCGTTCTAATGTCATGATTATGGCATTTAACTCTGTAGACATTATAGAAACGTTATTATAAAATCTCTCAGCAATTTCAATTTTCAGGTGAGGAAGGAAGGCACCACTTGCTACCTTCTCATTCATTTTGGACCCATCAACAAATATTTTGAAGTGTTTTTTATAAGTAATTGTATTAAGTTCAGCAAATTTTTTCTGGACAAAAGCAATGGGGGTTAAATCTTTAGTCCACTTTGAGAAATCAGTATTTATTATGGGGATTGACCAATTCCATGGAGGGGAGTGGGGGATAGTAGGTGCAATAGACTTTGCAGGTACAGGGAACTTCTTCTGAATATAGGCATACTCATCTACAATGCCTCTATACATGGCTGGATTTCTTAACCAATTATGTATACTTGTATACAAGCTTTTTTTTAGTATACTTGTTTTTCTATAACATTTTTTTATTGTGTTTGAAATTTGGAGGTGGAAATTAGGTTTTTGGTCAAGCATGAGACTCTAAATGGAACAACTATTTCAGAAGTTAATCATATTAATTACCTAGCTTTTTCAGCTTTTATTAATTAACTTAGCTTTTTCATTATCATTGTCATAATGGGTATTTTATGACAAAGCTCGTACAGGCGGATTGGGGGAAGTCTTTTTCCCACAGAGTGGCTTATGACTTTATGCTTAATTGGCTCCTGTGTTTCTCTGGAGAGATTGTTTGCAAAATTATTCCAGTAATTACATTTTGCATTTATTATGGTTCTTTTTAGATTACATTCTGCTTGTAATTTTTTTAAATATGTAGTAGGTGATGTATTTTTAAGAATGTTCTCCTAGCTGCCTTTTTTATTCTCCATTAATTTTGGAACTCATTTGTCCACCATGCTTTGAGAATGTGTTTAGGGAAAGTTTTCCAGGGTGTTGTCCACGGGATAGCATGATTAGTTGTATTTGTTAGTAAAGATGCCAAAACTTCAGCATGTGTGTCAGCTGATGCGTTTGAAATGTATGAATTTTGGGTGAAATTTGTAATTTCATCATTTAGCTTATTTTGGAACATAGGCCAATTTGTTTTAGTGTTGATATATTTGGAGGTAAATAATAGAGTTTCAGCAGGTTCATTTAGGGAGCAAACTATGGCAAAGTGGTCAGTACACACACTATCAATTTTATTTATATAAATTTTAATTAAAATATTTAAAGACACAAATTGTCGGTCAATTGTGGAGAAACTGCCACTTTTGGGGTTGAAATATGTATTCAGGCTTAGAGGGGTAGCAACAGCTAATTCAGTATTATTTGAAGTCATACGCTCAATGACCTTACCAGCTTTGTTTGCTGGTTTGTCTCCCCACAAAAGGCTGTGGGCATTAAAGTCTCCACAAATAATGATATTTTTCAACATATTAGAATTATTTATACAGCTGAAGAAATCCATGGCATCTGTACATTGGCCATTAGGGTTATAAAAGCTTATTACGTAAGTTTTTGTATTATTGAGCCAAACACTGATACAATTGCATCAACATACTTTACAAAATCTGGAAAGTTGATGCAACAGAATTTTATACTATTTTTAACTATTAAAGCTACTCCACCACCTTTTAACTCTGATGATCTATCCTTTCTCAGGATAGTATATCCCAGAGACTTAATTTGTTGATTTTGGGTTAAATAAGTTTCCTGGAGCCAAGCAATATTGATTGAATTATTATTCATAAAAGATATTTGTTCATTTAACTTATTTTCTGTGAGTGATCTTACATTCCACTGGAGTATTGATATGTGTTGTGTCATATGACTGTGTATCAATGTTCAGCTTTGTTAATAGTAAAGCAAGATCTTTTTTTGCTTGAATGAGCATATGATCAGGGATGTGGATTTTTGCCAATTCTGCAATGATTTTTGTTTTCTGTAGTTGATGTAAATCCATGGCCTGAATTGCATTACAGTTTAGAATGAATAAGCATATATTTGGGGGTGGCATGTTTAGTTGTGCATCCTGTTTGTCAGTTAAGGGATGAATTCCTGGTAGTGTTTCCGGTTTGTTTCTTCTTTGGAGAGGGTGCCAGGCCGACCTCATCTCACTAGACAAGGAGGCTTGTTGGCTTGGGGATTTATTCTGATAGAGATGTGAGCTAGGGGGCTTAAGGGATGGTGTTTTGTATGGGGTACTTGATGCATTGGGAGTGTTTGACTTGGGTATTTTATTTGATTTCATTATAGGCTTTATTTGGTGTGGTTGGACAGCATTTGCTTCCATAGCTGCAAAAGAGTATGGAATGGCCTTCTCTGTTGCTATTTGGAGTGTTAGTACTCATTTCTTATATACAGAGCATTGTGATTTATTGGTAGGTTCATGTGGGCCTTTACAATTGATACATGTAGGCTGAGTGTTGTTGCAAGTTGTCAACTCTTTAGGATGGTAGCCTTTACAATTACTACAGGTTAGGAGAATTTCATTGCTTTTATTTGTTGCGTGGCCTAGTTTCAGACACTTCTGACACTGGATAGGCTTTGGCTTGTATTCCTTGTGCGGTTTGATTTGCCCAAATAGGAATAACTTTTCTGGGATATTAATTTTTTCTTCAGTGTAAATAAGAAATATCTATTTGTTTTAAATCCATTTGAGTTGGGTTTACCCAGTTGAGCGACATCTTCTACAGGGATGGTGTTACAAGCCCTATCTGAGAGCCCTTTTAACTCCTGAATTGGTATTTCTAGGGGAATATTATACACTACTATTTTTGTAGGGGATTGTTTTGGGTTCCATTTAGATGAATTAATTGGGCTGTTCAGAAGAGATTTTAGATTTAATATTATATCTGCTGATTTCTGATCTTGGACAGCTATTAGCAAGGATCCATCACGGTGAATGTTAAGAGAAAACATTGATTTTAACATTTTGAAAATTGCAACCCTTATTGTAGTAATTTTTGTTATTTCAAAGGGGATATTAGGAGAAATTTTGAGGTAAATTCCTAAGTTTTGGGAAGGAGCATCTTGGACTGGGGGAGGGGAAACACTTTTGATTGGAGACGTTTTTTTCCCTTTTTTGGAGATCCTAGAAAGGACCTCTTGAAACCCATTATCATCAATTGTGACATTAGCTCCAACACTGATCATTGTCAAATTCTCAGAATTTGAGCTTTCTTGTGAGCTTTGTGATAGAGAGCTTGACCGGCCAAGATGGGGCAAAAATGGATCAATTTCATTAGTATTTGGGGTTGGATCCGGAGGGACTTTTTTTAGGAGAGTTCTTTGCATTGCCTATTGAAATAAGCTTTAAGCTAAACAGGAAAGGATAATGCTATGATACCAGACCGTCTGCACTCTACTGTGGGGAAAACTGATGTATTGCATTATTCAATTCCTAGATTGACAATGGATTAGTTATGTACTCGGATCTGGGCGTGGTTGGTAACTTGGGTTCATGGGAATTGGGGACAGTTTGCTTTGGTTATTTGATGTTAGCTTATTAACAAAAAGAGCTGCAAATAGGTTAGCTTTTTCATTATCATTGTCATAATAGGTATTATTATGTATAAGCTCATACAGGAGTGGGTTGGGGGAAGTCTTTTTCCCACAGATGTGGCTTATGACTTTATGTATAATTGACTAATGTGTTTCTCTAGAGAGATTATTTGCAAAATTATTCCAGTATTTATATTTAGCATCTATTATAGTCCTTTTTTAGATTAGATTCTGCTTGTAATTTTTTTAAATATGTAGTAGGTGATGGTTTTTTCATGAATTATGTCCTAGCTGACTTTTTTATTCTCCATTTATTTAGTCACTCATTTGTCCTCCATGCTTTAGGAATTTGTTTAGGAATGTTTTCTTAGGTGTTGTCCTGGGGATAGCATGATTAGCTCTGTTTATTAGTAAAGATGTCAAGGCTTCAGCATGTGTGTCAACTGTTGTGTTAGAAATGCATGAAATTTGGGTGAAACTTGTAATTTCATCATTTAGCTTATTTTGGAACATAGACCAATTTGCTTTAGTGTTGATATAGTTGGAGGTATGAGATAAAGTTTCAGCAGGTTCATTTAGGGAGCAAACTATAGCAAAGCGGTCAGTACATAGACTATGAATTTTATTTATGTAAATTTTATTTAAAAAATTTAATGACACAATTTGTAGGTCAATTGTGGAGAATCTGCCACTTTTGGGGTTGAAATATGTATTCAGGTTTGGAGGGGTAGCAACAGCTAATTCATTATTATTTGAAGTCATATGCTCAATGAATTTACCAGCTCTATTTGCTGGTTTATTCCCCCACAAAAGGTTGTGGGCATTGAAATTTCCACAAATAATGATATTTTCTAATATATTAGAATTATTTATATAATTAAAGAAATCCTTGGCATCTGTAGTTTGGTCATTAGGGTTATAAAAGCTTATTATGTAGGTTTTTAAATTATTCAGCCAAACACTGATACCAATTGCATCAACATCATTTGCAAAATCTGGAAAATTGATTCCACAAAATTTTTTATTATTTTTAACTAATAAAGCTACCCCACCTCCTTTTCTCTCTGAAGATCTATTATTTCTGAGGATAGTATACCCCAGAGACTTAATTTGTTGATTTTGGGTTAAATGAGTTACCTGGAGGCAAGCAATATTAATGGAATTATTATTCATAAAAGATATTAGTTCATTTAGCTTATTTTCTGTGAGTGATCTTACATTCCATTGGAGTATTGATATATGTTGTGTTGTTGATTTATTCTTCATATGACTGTGTATCGATGTTCAGCTTTGATAAAAGTAAAGCAGGATCTTTTTTGCTTGAATGAGCATGTCATCTGGGATGTATATTTTTGCCAATTCTGCAATGATTTTTGTTTTCTGTAGTTGATGTATGTTCATGGCCTGAACTGCATTACAGTTTAGAATGAATAAGCGTATATTTGGGGATTGCATCTTTGGTTGTGCATCCTGTTTGTCGGTTAAGGGATTAATTCCTGGTAGTGTTTTTGGTTTGTTTCATCTTGGGAGGGGGGCCAGGCTGACCTCATCTCACCAGACAAGGATGTTTGTCGGCTTGGTGATTCCTTCTGATAGGGATTTGAGCTAGGGGGCTTAGAAGAGGGTGTTTTATATGGGGTGCTTGATGCATTGGGGGTGGTTGACTTGGGGGTTTGGGTTGGTTTCATTACAGGCTTTATTTGGTATTAATGGGCAGCATTTGTTTCCATTGCTGGAAAGGGGTATGGGATGGCCTTCTCTGTTTATATTTGGAGTGTTAGAGCTCTTTTCTTGTATGCAGGGCATAATGATTTATTTTTAGATTCATGTGGGCCTTTGCAATTGATGCATGTAGGCTGAGTGTTGTTGCAAGTTGTCAGCTCTTTAGGATGGAAAACTTTACAATTGCTACACTCTCGGAGAATTTCATTGCATTTGTTTGTTGTGTGTTCCAGTTTGAGACACTTCTGACACTGGATAGGCTTAGGTTTGTATTCCTTGTGTGGTTTGATTTGCCCAAATAGGAATAATTTGTCTGGGATATTAATTTTTTCCTTACGTGTGAATAAGAAGGATCTACTAGTTTTTAGGCCATTAGAGTTAGGTTTGCCAAGTTGGGTAACATCCTCACCTGGGATTGTGTTTCCAGCCCTATCTGAGTGCCCGTCTTTTAACTCCTGAGTGGATATCTCTGGGGGAACATTATAAACTATTATTTTTGTTGGTGATTGTTTTGTGTTCCAATTAGATGCAATAATTGGGGTATTCAGAAGGGATTTTAGGTTAATTATTGTATCTTTTGATTTCTGATCTTCTACATTTATTAGCAGAGATCCATCGCAGTTAATATTAAGAGAAAACATTGATTTTAGCAATTCAAAAATTGCAACTCTTATTGCAGTGATCATTTTTATTTCAAAGGGGGTATTAGGAGTAATTTTAAGGTAAATTCCTAAGTTTTTGGAGGGAGGATCTTGGGCAGGGAGAGGGGAAATGCTTTTGATTGGGGATAGTTTTTTCCTTTTTTTAGAGCTTCTAGAGATGACCTCTTGAAACCCACTATCATCATTAATGGTTACATTAGCCCCTAAACTTATCCTTGTCCTATTCTCCGAATTGTAGCTATCATTTGAACTTTGAGATAGTGTGCTTGACCAGCCAAGATGGGTATCTTTCACTATGGCACTTTCACTGGAATTTGATTTGGGATCTGGGGGGACTTAGTTTGTGTTAGTTGGTCAATATTAGGGGTTAGCTTAAGGCGCTTGAATATAGCAGATAGAGTTAGTCATTCTTTTTTATGGTTGAGAAATGCCAAAGGGCAACCAAAAAGAACATGGTTGATGGTCTCATCATAGGTTTGACATAGGCAGAAAAGAGGGCTCATTGCTGTTGGAATGGTTGTGTTTTGATAGTGATAAGTTTGGCTGTTAAGGCCAGTAGCATTTGATCGTATTCTGTGGTACATCTTTGAGCCTTTTCGGGATGTAAATGGAGAAAGGTATGGTGGTCATTGGTTTGCTAGATAAATTTTTAGGCGGCAACGGTTTACATCTCTTACTGGGATAGGTCTTCCAGAAATTATTTCAAACTGAAGGGCAGATTTAGCAATTTCATCTGCCTTGTGGTTTCCTTTAATACCCACATGACTTGGGATGTACTGGAATTTTGTGGATATACCTTGTTTAAGTAGTTGGTTCAATAGTACAAGAGTGGTGGAGGTATTATTGTCTGGGTAGTCTGAATGTCCTTGTGATATTGAGGCAAGGGCTGATTTTGAGTCTGAATCAAACAGTTCGTGGTAACGAACTGTAAGTAAGGAGCAACCCGGCTCAATGATAACCGAAACTCTAAAAAACGGGATTTTGATACCAATAGATACATCAAAAGAATCAGATTTTAATTTTGATTTCAAATATACAAGTTTCATTAAGTTTAATCTTACCCATCAAAAGTTACGTGCCTGAGAAAATTTGGCTGATTTTCGAAAAAAGGGGGAAAGACCCCCTAAAAGCTATAGAACCTTAATGAAAGTCACACCATCATATTCAGAGTATCAGAGAACCCTAATGTAGAGGTTTCAAGCTCCTATATACAAAAATGTGGAATTTTCCAATTTTTGCCAGAAGAAAGATCACAGATGCGTGTTTATTTGTTTGTTGTTTTTTTTCCCAGGGGTGATCGTATCGACCCAGTGGTCCTAGAATATCGTGGGAGGGCTCAATAGAACAGAAATTAAAAGTTCTAGTGCCCTTTTTAAGTGACTAAAAATAATGGAGGGCAACTAGGCCCCCTCTCACGCTTACTTTTTTCCCAAAGTCACCCGATCGAAATTTTGAGATAGCCATTTTGTTCAGCATGGTCGAAAATATGAAAAATATGTCTTTTAGGGTGACTTAATCCCCCGAAGTTCCCAGTGGAAGGGATAAATTTTTTTAATTTTACCAAATTTAAAATTTTTGTTTGGGTTTTTGGTATTTATACATATTTTTTCTGGTGGTTTATTTCTGGTAGGGGGTGGTAAGGGGGGATCGGTGGTTATGTTGGAGAATCTGTTCATGATGAACGTTTTCATGGGGCAAGGGAAATTGCCATGAAGGGGGTGCCGGACTTGCCAGCATTATTTATTGGTTATTGGGAAGTATACAACCATTTTCAGGAAGGATTTTTTCTGGGGGGGGGGGGGGCTAGAGGAGGGGGTTACTCTGGAGAATATTTCCGTGGAGGATGTTTCTTTGGGGTAAGAGACATTTCTATGAAGGGGGCGCCAGATTTCCAAGCATTAGAAATTAAATCGATCATTAGACGATCAGAAATTAAATAAAAAAAAACAAGTTTTTTCAACTGAAATGTAAGAAGGAATATTAGAACTTAAAACGAACAGAAATTATAACGTATGTGAGGGGTTCTCCTCCAAGTCAATACCTCGCTCTTTACGCTACAGTTTTTTTTAGTGCTTTCAAAAGAGCTATCTATTCTAATTAAACGGTCTTTGTGATTCAGGGGTTTGTGAATCAAAATTTTTTTTTTACTTTTAACGTATAGAGCGTGTTATTGAGTAAGGGGAGAACCCCCTCATATACGTAATAACATGTACGTTATAAAAAAAACATTAAAAAAACAAACGATACGGCTCAATAGTAATCGAAACTTTAAAAAACCGAATTTTGATGTCAATAAATGTATCAAAAGAATGTGTTTATAATGGTGATTCTAAATATATAAATTTTATTAGGTTTAGTATTACTCATCAAAAGCTCCAGGCCTGAGAAATTTTACTCGATTTTTTAAAGAGGGGGGAAACATCCCCTACAAGTGAAACAATTTTAATGAAAATCACACCGTCAGAATTCAGCGTATCAAAAAACCCTATTACATAGGTTTCAAGCTCATATCTGCAAAAATCTGCAAATTTGTATTTTTTGCCAGAAGAAAAATATACAGATATAGAAGTTAGTTACGTAAGTTAATTTGTAAAGACATCCATTTAGCAAAAGAAAAGTAAAATTTTTATGCAAATAAAAGCTGCATTAACTAAAAAACGATCAGAAATTAAATAAAAAAAACAAGTTTTTTAAACTGAAAGTAAGGAGCGACATTAAAACTTAAAACGAACAGAAATTATTCCGTATATGAAAGGGGCTGTCCTCCCTCAACGCCTCGCTCTTTACGCTAAAGTTTGACTCTGTCTCACTACTTTATTTTTTAAAACAATAAAAACTTTAGCGTAAAGAGCGAGGCGTTGAGGAGGGGACAGACCCTTTCATATACGGAATAATTTCTGTTCGTTTTAAGTTTTAATGTCGCTCCTTACTTTCATTTTAAAAAACTTGTTTTTTGTTATTTAATAAATTATATGAGTGGTGTTTCTTGGGGGGTTTGGCATCTTTATAATGGTTTCCAATGCAATGTTTATGGCAGCTATTTCAGCTTTCATGATACTCACATCATTTTGGAGCCTTTCTGCAGCTGCTGCACCTAAAGATGGGAAGTGGACTCCACAAGCAGTCCTGCATTCTGTTTTTGAGCCATCCACAAAAATTGGGAGGTGATGAATATATCTCTGAGACTCAAATTCATGGAATAATGATTTTACATAAGCAAGGGAAAGGTCTGCTTTAATAGCTGGCGCAAACAAAAGGTTCACTTCTGGGTAGTGGTTAGCCCAAGAAATTATCCGGGGGTATATTTGAAATAAAGAGGATGAAGGTAAGGGGTAGGTCATTTGGGTGGTTGCAAATTCCCGTGCAAGGCCCCTAAAAGCTCCAAGATTTCTTAGCCAGTTCTGTAATCTATGGGAACTGCTACCTTCAATTTTTGTAAAGTAGCGGGCAAGTAGAATGTCTCTACGCATGGCAATAGAGGTGAGACCACTTTCACTGAGGAGGAAGTTAGTTTTGGTGTGATTCCTGAGGCCAAGTATAGCACGGATCAAAGTATTCTGGACAGTCTCCAGACTGCATAGTAGGGTTTTTGAGCGTGATCCATAGACAATTAGCCCATAATCAATCTGAGATCTGATTTACGTCTTATAGAAATTTATTAGAGTTTTTTCCTGGCAACCCCAAGGTGCATAGAGTAGCATTTGTAAGATGCGCATTATTCTGAGGCATATTATTCTCACATTTTCAATGTTGAGCCTGAAAGTTAGGTTTTGGTCTAGAGGGAGGCCAAGATATTTGATAAATAATTTCTGAGACCACACTGGCTAATCATGATAAACAAAAAATCGCGAAGAAAGGAAAAAAACGAGGACAATTAACAGCCAGTGAAAAATTGAAAAATTATGCAAATATTTCAGCCAAGACCTCCGCTTGACCGTCCTCAGTGCAGAATAAAACTGATAAAAATATAAAAACCAAACCTTAAAATAAAAACACCAAACTAAAATTGAATGACCCTTTCTTAGTAACGGTGAAAGAGTTACCCTTTCACCGTTACTAAGAAAGGGTCATTCAATTTTAGTTTGGTGTTTTTATTTTAAGGTTTGGTTTTTATATTTTTATCAGTTTTCTTCTAGACTCGAGGACGGTCAAGCGGAGGTCTTGACCGAAATATTTGCATAATTTTTCAATTTTTTGACTGGCTGTTAATTGTCCTCGTTTTCTTCCTTTCTTCGTGATTTTTTGTTTAAGATATTTGATGTGTTGTTGCTCTTGGATGACAACACCATTTAGGGTTAGTAGGGCAGATTGAGGATTTCTCTTATTATGAAACTGTACTATAGCTGATTTTGATGGGGCGGTGGGAAGGCATGAATTGCTGGAGAAACATTCAAAGGCATAAAGCAACTTTTGTAACTTGGATTGGGCTAGTTCAAAATTATTTGAGGTAGACCATAGGACTATATCATATGCAAACTGAATATTTGTTTGGGGTAGGTTTAGATCCCATAAATATAGTAAAAACAGGAGACAGCTGAAGACAGCATCTTGGGGAAGGCCTTTGGAGACAGACTTTTTAGAAGTGATGTAGGAATTTACTTGGAGAACAAAAGAGCGTTCGGATAGGTAACTTTTAAAGAAATTCACTACAGGTATTGGAAAACCCATTTTTGATAATTTTTGCAGTAGAAGTGGATGTTGGATATTATCATATGCGTTTTGGAAGTCAAAGAAGGCTGCAACTAGGATTTGGTTGTCTTTCAGACACTCAGATATGGCGTTGGTTAAGCTAACAAATGCATCAATGGAAGAATGATATTTCCTAAATGCAGTTTGGGTATGTGGGATGAGGTGGTTAGACTCAGCAAACCAATACAATCGGGAGTGAATTATCTTCTCATATAATTTTCCCAGAACTGGGGTAATCATAATGGGTCTGAAGGAATTGGGGTCCTCTTTGGGTTTATTTTGTTTTAATACAGGGATGATGAGTGATGTTTTCCAAGCAGATGGGAAGAAGTAATTGCTCCAGGCATTGTTGAAGAGAGATAAGAGTACTTTTTAAACTCTATTGGAAGGTGTTGGAGCAAAGAGGGATGGATCTGGTCGTGGCTGCAAGATGTTTTGGGTTTGATTGAATTGATTGCTTTATTCAGCTCAATCATTGTAAAATTTTCGAGTAGATACTGGGACCCAGGCAAATCAAAATGGGGTGTTAGGCTGATCTGAGGTGGATTATGAGGGGTGTTTTTGAAATTCTTCTTAAAAAATCTGATAAAATTCAGCTTTTTCTTTGTTGGTTTCCAGCTGCTGACCATTTAGAGTTAGATGGTAATGGAACGGGTTCTGTGTGGAGAATTTGCCACATATCTTGACTAGGAATTTATGAATCTTTGACTCTTGCGTTTTGTGGGTTACTGATAAGAGAAAGTTTTTGCATGCCTCTTCTTTTGCAAGTTTGATTGTTCTCTTAAGTTTTTCCTCTGCTTGTAGCTTTGCTATATTATTTTCCAGTGGATGGATTTCTCTTGAAGGATCTGATGGCATTCCTTTTATTGTGCCAAGCCTCTTGGCAAGAGGATGTCCACCATGGCTTAGGGGGTTTGTTATTCTTCAGTGTTTTTGGGCGTTGGGACTGGGGTATGGTAAGTTTTGCACCATCAAGGAGTAGTGATGAGAGATTTTTAGAGAGTTGGTTTGGGTCAGTGGACAGTGAAGAGTAGTCATGGTTTGAGAGTGGGAGAAGTTTTGCCAGTCTGCTTTTTGCCATACATAGTGTGAAATGAAATTATCAATGATGGCTGGGTCACCAATTTTTGTGCATATGGCAAAATGGTCACTTAGGAGGTTGTCTATTCTGTTGACAGTAGTTTTATTTATTAAACTTGATGAGACTAATTGAAGATCAATAGTTGAATAACTCCCACTTCTTTTGCTGAAGTAGGTATTTAGGTGTCTAGGAGTCACGATTACTATATTGATAAATTTGGTGAGGAATTCCTCTATGTATTTTCCAGCATTATTTTGAGGTGAATAACCCCAGATAGGACTATGGGCATTGAAGTCCCCAACAACCACTAGATTTGAATTTGAGAAGTTATTAGACATAAAATTGAAAAAATCATGTCCATTGTTATTACCATTTGGATTATATAAATTAATAACAGTGACCTCCATGTTTGCCAGCCACGACTTTACACCAATTGCATCAATGTCATGACTGAAATCAGGAAGGCTTATAACACAGAATTTGAGGTTTGATTGTACAAGGATGGCAACTCCACCACCAATTCTATTCGAAGATCTGTCTTTTCTTAGGACATCATAACCCGGAATTTTTAGATTTACTGATGAGTTTAAATGGATTTCTTGGAGGCATAGTGTGTCTATGTTATGTGAAGAAGTATACTTAAGAAGGTAGGTAATTTTATAATCATTTAATGATTTCACATTCCATTGCTTGCAAAATTGTGGTGGATAGAGGTAACTGAGGGTTAGTCATTGATATATAGATTTAGTTTATTGAGTATAGTGCTGAAATTTGTGTTGGCTGTCTCCTTGAGATTTTTTGGGAAGTAGGTATTAGCCATCTTTTCTAGAATTGAGGATTTTTGATCTTCTGTGAGGGATGTTCTGGAGAGTGAGTTGAAGTTGAATATGTAGAGGCATAAGTTTGTAAGTAGATTTGGATTTTCTTCTGATGTTTCCTTTGGTGATTTTGATGAGGTTGGTTTTGCAGGTTTACTTATAGAAGATTCAGGGCCTTGGTCTTTGGCTGGAAGGGGGGAAAGTCTAAGGTCTTGATTCCAGGGAATGTTTTTTGTGGTTGGGTCCTTGTAGCTTTTTGCTGTAGAGTTTTTTGATTAGGTTTTGTGTTTGATTCAGAGAATTTGGGTGTATCTGCATTGTGCACCATGATTTTAACTTTTGCAAAATTTTGGCTTTTCAGTTGATATTATTTAGTTTCTTCTTCTTCTTCTATTCATCAGCAGGCGGGCTTTTCAGTGATACTATTTAGCCCTTTTCCTTTTGCTTCAATCTTCTTCTTCTTCTTCAATTTAACAGCAGGCGGGCTTTTCAGTAATACTGTTTAGCCCTTTTCCTTTTGCTTCACTTTGTGGGCTACAAAGCTACTGGCTGATTGCCTCATATTTATTAGATAATTTCAAATATCTTTCAGTAGATCTTTCGACTCTAGGAGTTCAATTATGAGATGATAACTTTATAAGAAATTTAAAATAAATTTTCTTGTGAAATATTATCGCATTTAATCAGCAGCTGTACCGAACCAATACTGCTCAATTCATCCTCAGGGATATACTGTGGTGTTTCTCCTCCCAATAGTATAGCGCAGATGGTTTGATATCATTCTATTATCCCTTCTTGTTTTAGTTTTATTTTTGTTTAAAGCTTTTTCAAATAGGCAATGATTAGAAGTCCTCCAAAAAAAAGTCCCCCAGATCCCACCTCAAATGCCAGTGAAAGTGATACCCATCTTGGCTGGTCAAGCGAACTATCTCAAAGTTCAAATGATAGCTCCAATTCTGAGAATAGGACAATGATAAGTGTAAGGGCTAATGTCACCATAAATGATGATAATGGATTTCAAGAGGTCCTTTCTAGAAGCTCTAAAAAAGGAAAAAAATATCCCCAATCAAAAGCATTTCTCATCTCCCTGCCCAAGATCCTCCCTCCAAAAACTTAGAAATTTACCTTAAAATTACTCCTACTACCCCCTTTGAAATAAAAAAGATTACTGCAATAAGAGTTGCAATTTTCAAATTGATAAAATCAATATTCTCTCTTAATATTAACCATGATGGATCTCTGCTAATAGCTGTCCAAGGTCAGAAATCAGCAGACACAATAATTAACCTAAAATCCCTTCTGAATATCCCAATTAATGCATCTAAATGGAACCCAAAACAATCACCAACAAAAATAGTAGTTTATAATGTTCCCCCAGAAATATCCATTCAGGAGTTAAAAGAAGGGCTCTCAGATAGGGCTGGCAACACAATCCCAGTTGAAGATGTTACCCAACTTGGAAAACCTAACTCTAATGGTCTAAAAACTAGTAGACCCGTCTTATTCACACTGAAGGAAAAAATTAGTATCCCAGAAAAGTTATTCCTGTTTGGGCAAATCATTAAGTATTTTGAATAAAATTTATATAAATAAAATTGATAGCCTATGTACTGACCACCTTGCTATAGTGTGCTCCTTAAATGAACCTCCTGAAACTCTACCATATACCTTCAAATATATCAACACTAAAGCAAATTGGTCTATGTTCCAAAATAAGCTAAATGATGAAATCACAAGTTTCACCCAAAATTCATACATTTCAAACAAAACAGTTGACACACATGCTGAAGTATTGACATCTTTACTAATAAATACAGCTAATCATGCTATCCCCAGGACAACACCTAAGAAAACCTACCCTAAACATATTCATAAAGCAGGGTGGACAAATGAGTGCCAAAATAAATTGAGAATAAAAAAGGCAGCTAGGACAGAATGCTAGGACAAAAACATCACTTACTACATATTTAAAAAAAATTCCAAGCAGAATCTAATCTAAAAAGGACTATAATAGATGCTAAATATAATTACTGGAATAATTTTGCAAATAATCTCTCCAGAGAAACACATGAGCCAATTTTACATAAAGTCATAAGCCACATCTCTGGGAAAAAGATTTCCCCCAATCAATTCCTGTATGAGCTTATACATAATAATACCCATTATGACAATGATAATGAAAAAGCTAAGCTATTTGCAACTCTTTTTGTTAATAAGCTAACATCAAATAATCAAAGCAAAATGTCCCCAATTCCTATGAATCCAAGTTACCAACCACGCCCAGGATCCGAGTATATATGTAGTCCATTTTCAATCCAGGAAATGAATAATGCAATACATCATATTAGGACCAAAACTAGCGGCAGCTATGAAAATATACACCCTACATGGATACACCACTCCTCAACAGATGCTTTCATTTTGCTAACAAATGCAATAAATGAATCATTCTCAAAAAATAAGGTCCTAGCTGCAGCTTTCCTAGATTTTGAAGGGGCATATGAAAATGTGAACCACCAAATCCTTTTAAACAAACTTGCGAACATTGGACTATACCCCAAGCTAGTATCTTTTATAAAATCTTTCATAGAAGTGCGAAGTTTCATTGTTTGTGTTGGTTCAGTCTCTTCATCCCAAAAGACAACATCCAAAGGCCTACCTCAGGGAGCAGTCCTCAGTTGCCTCCTGTTTGCCCTATATCTCTGGGATATGAACCTCCCTCACCAAAACATATAATATGTAGGTAATCAGCTAATATGGTTATCTGGCAACACCTTTGATATGGGATAATCAAATGTTCAAATGTCACTTTTCCAGTTTGAAGAATTCTCCTAACATTCAGATTTCTCCACTACATCTACCAAGTCGAAAGTAATCCAATTCCACTGGAAGCGAAACCATGTTAATGCAAAACTAACTCTAAATAAAACAACTATTCCAGAAGATAATCATATTAATTACCTTGGTCTCATGATTGACCAAAAACTTAATTTCCACCTCCACATTTCAAACACAATAAAAAAAATGCTATAGAAAAACAAGTATACTAAAAAGACTTTTTTCCACACCCTGGGGCTGTAAGGAGAAAACCTTACTCCAGTTTTATAAATCACATATAAGACCCCATATTGACTTTGGGCTCATCGTATATGGTGCATGTGCAAAGACCCAGATGCAAAAATTGAAACAACATAAAATGATATAATACGCCTCATATTCGGTCTTAGGAAACCCACAAGCACCAAGTTTCTGCTTATGGAGAGTGGATTAACAACAATAAGGGAGAGACGTAGCTTTCTCTTGACAAAACATCTTACAAAAATTGAATCAAATAGCTCACACACCCTACATAATTGGTTAAGAAATCCAGTCATGCATAGAGGCATTGCAGATGAGTATGGCAACATTCAGAAGAAGTTCCCTGTACCAGCAAAGTCTATTGCACCTACTTTCCCACAATCCCCTTCATGGAAATGGCAAAGTCCCATAATAAATACTGATTTCTCAAAGTGTACTAAAGATTTAATCCCCATCCCTTTTGTCCAGAAAAAAATTTGCTGAACTTAATACAATTACCTATTAAAATCACTTCCAAATATTTGTTGATGGGTCAAAAATGAATGAGAAGGTAGCGAGTGGTGCTTTCCTTCCTTACCTGAAAATTGCAATGGGCGATAGATTATATAATAATTTGTCTCTAATGTCTGCCGAGTTAAATGCCATAATCATGGCATTAGAACACATTAAGGAAAACCAACCTTTGATTGCAAATTCAAATAATATTATTGTTTATTCCGACTCTTTATCCAGCCTTGAGTTGATGGCCTCAGCTCCTCAGTATAAGTTGGACATTGACACTTATCACTGTCTCAGTATTATAGGTAATCTTGCTTTAAGTGGCATAAAAGCTTACTTTCAGTATATTCCTAGCCACTCTGGCATAAGAGTAATCATCAGGTTGATGAAATGGCAAAAAATGCTATAAATATTGACCAGCCAAGTGGGAGACCAATCCCGATTAAAGATATTTACCGATGAAGGCTATCAGATATTAATTTTAATAATATTAATCCTATCCTTTCCCCCTTTCCCAATAAGTATCTTTCTAAAATTTATCATAGAATTCGATCTGGAACAAATGGACTAAATTTTCTTGCATTCTCTTATAAGTTTTCTAATTCAAGTGGTTCAATTCCTCTGTCCCCTCTTTGCAGGAATTGTAATATGAGTAATGAAACATTTGACCATTGCCTATTTGAATGTAATATGCTGACGTCTGCACAACATACCTTGCTTTGCAAACTGTTAAAATGCTTCAAACACCAGAAAATCTCACTATCAGCAAAGAGCCTAGCCAACTATACCTGCACGCAGAGCATAGAAATCGACATTTATCATCTCATAATTGAACTCTTAGAGTCTAAAAATCTACTGAAAGATATCTGAAAATATCTAATAATCATGAGGGAATCAAGCCAGTAGCTCTGTAGCCCACAGAGTGAAGCAAGAGGAAAAGGGCTAAATAGTATAACTGAAAAGCCCGCCTGCTGATGAATAGAAGAAGAAGAAGATGATAGATGTCAATTTCTATGTTCTGTGTGCAGGTATAGTTGGCAATCTGTAAATATACAAATAAGGCTCCTTTTTCTTCTTCTTCTATTTCACAGCAGGCGGGCTTTTCAGTTAATACCATTTAGCCATGTGCGTTTTGATTCACTCTGTGGGCCACATAGCTACTGGCTTGGGTGTCTCTTATTTATTAGATATTCTCAAATGTCTGTCAGTAGATCTTTCGACTCAAGGAGTTCAAATATAAGATAATAGACATCGATTTCTGTGCGCAGGAATAGTCAGCTAGGCTCTTGGCTGATAGTGAGATTTTGTGGTGTTTGAAGTACTTTAACAGTTTACAATGCAAGGTATGCTGTGATGACGTCAGCAATCATAATGTGATGACTTAGCATATTAAATTCATATAGGCAGTGGTAAATTGTTTCATTACTCATAATACAATACCTGCAAAGAGGGGACAGGGGAACTAAACCACTTGAATTAAGAAACTGATACGAGAATGCAAGAAAGTTTAGTCCATTTGTTCCAGAACGAATTCTGTGATAAATTTTAGAAAAGTACTTTTTGGGAAACGGGGAAAGAGTAGGATTTTTCTTGTTAAACCTAATATCTGATTGTCTCCATCGGTAAATATCTCTAATGGGGATTGGTTTCCCACTTGGCTGGTCAATATTTATAGCATTTCTTGCTATTTCATCAACCTGATGATTAAGACTTATACCAGACTGGCTAGGAATATACTGAAGATAAGTTCTTATGCCACTTGAAGCAAGATTATCTATAATACTAAGACAATGATAAGTGTCAATATCCAGCTTATACTGTGGAGCTGAAGACAGCAACTCAAGGCTTAATAAAGAGTCAGAACAAACTATAATATTATTTGAATTAGCAATCAAGGGTTTATTTTCCATAAGGTGTTCTAATGCCATGATTATGGCATTTAACTCTGTAGACATTATAGAAACATTATTATAAAATCTCTCAGCCATTGCAATTTTCAGGTGAGGAAGGAAGGCACCACTTGCTACCTTCTGATTCATTTTGGACCCATCAACAAATATTTTGAAACGTTTATTATAAGTAATTGTATTAAGTTCAGCAAATTTTTTCTGAACAAAAGCAATGGGGGTTAAATCTTTAGTCCACTTTGAGAAATCAGTATTTATTATGGGGATTGACCAATTCCATGGAGGGGATTGGGGGATAGTAGGTGCAATAGACTTTGCAGGTACAGGGAACTTCTTCTGAATATAGGCATACTCATCTACAATGCCTCTATACATGGCTGGATTTCTTAACCAATTATGTATACTTGTATACACGTTTTTTTTTTAGTATACTTGTTTTTCTATAACATTTTTTTATTGTGTTTGAAATGTGGAGTGGAAATTAGGTTTTTGGTCAAGCATGAGACTAAATGGAACAACTATTCCAGAAGTTAATCATATTAATTACCTAGCTTTTTCAGCTCTTATTAATTAACTTAGCTTTTTCATTATCATTGTCATAATTGGTATTTTTATGACAAAAGCTCGTACAGGCGGGTTGGGGGAAGTCTTTTTCCCACAGATGTGGCTTATGACTTTATGCATAATTGGCTCATTCTGCATATAATTTTTTTAAATATATATTACATTCTGCTTGTAATTTTTTAAATATGTAGATGGTGATGTTTTTTTATGAATGTTCTCCTAGCTGCCTTTTTTATTCTCCATTTATTTTGGTACTCATTTGTCCGCCATGCTTTGAGAATGTGTTTAGGAAAGGTTTTCCAGGGTGTTGTCCACGGGATAGCATGATTAGCTGTATTTATTGGTAAAGATGCCAAAACTTCAGCATGTGTGTCAGCTGTTGCGTTTGAAATGTATGAATTTTGCGTGAAACTTGTAATTTCATCATTTAGCATATTTTGGAACATAGGCCAATTTGCTTTAGTGTTGATATATTTGGAGGTAAATGATAGGGTTTCAGCAGGTTTATTTAGGGAGCAAACTATGGCAAAGCGGTCAGTACATAGACTATCAATTTTATTTATATAAATTTTATTCAAAATATTTAAAGACACAATTTGTAGGTCAATTGTGGAGAAACTGCCACTTTTGGGGTTGAAATATGTATTCTGGTTTGGAGGGGTAGCAACAGCTAATTCACTATTATTTGAAGTCATACGCTCAATGAACTTACCAGCTTTGTTTGCTGGTTTATCCCCCCACAAAAGGCTGTGGGCATTAAAGTCTCCACAAATAATGATATTTTTCAACATATTAGAGTTATTTATACGGCTGAAGAAATCCATGGCATCTGTAAATTGGCCATTAGGGTTATAAAAGCTTATTACGTAAGTTTTTGTACTATTCAGCCAAACACTGATACCAATTGCATCAACATCATTTACAAAATCTGGAAAGTTGATGCAACAGAATTTTATATTATTTTTAACTATTAAAGCTACTCCACCACCTTTTCTAGTATGCTCTCGATATTTCTAATTGGTTTAACTGCCTCCAAGTTCTGGAAGACCCTGAAGTAGTCTGGAAGTCTTTCAAAGATAATATACTCGATTCTGCTGGCAGTATCATTGGCCGCAGCAGACACAAGAATAAACCCTGGATATCCCAGGAGACTCTGTCTATAATCGAGCTGCGCCGGAAGGCCCGTTTTGCAAAGAATATGCCAGAGTACAGACGACTCAATGGTCTGCGCAAAAGCCTACTGCACAGTGACAGGAAGCCAGCCTTCGTCGACAGGAAAGCCAGCGATCTTGAAGATGTCTCGAGAAAAAGAGACACCTGCTCCCTTTACAAATACCTCTGCGAGCTGACGGGAGGGAGGACTTCCACCGTGAGCCGTGTTTTTTCTGCTGACGGAAGCATGCCGGATGACGATGCAGGCCAACACTCTGCATGGAGCAGTCACTTCTCAACGCTTCTGAATGCCGAGGCAGTTGCTCATCCCAACCCTGATCTGATTCAAGCAGCAATGACCACACCCGAGGCTACTTCCTACCTCGTATCGCAACCGTTTACCACCTTTGAGATCCTAAATGCTGTAAAACGGTTAAATAATAATCGAGCCCTCGTTGTCTGTGGTATTTCTGCAGAACTCCTCAAGTATGGGGGTGCAGCGATGATTCTGTGGCTCCAGATAATCTTCTCAGCTGTATGGACGACGGAAAGCATACCGAATGACTGGCGTGCTGGCATCATATTTCCGCTCTGGAAACGTAAGGGCAGCCGTCAAATCTGCTCCAACTATCGTGGGATCACGCTTCTCTCCGTTCCTGGTAAACTCTTGGCCATATCACTCCTGGACAGGTGTTCCACCTTTTTGTGTAGAAAGAGAAGAGTCCAGCAAGCCGGATTCATGCCCGGCAGGTCGACGACGGAGCAAATGTTTACTATGCCCCAGTTGATCGAGAAGACGCGGGAGCTCCACCAAAAACCGTACATCGCGTTCGTGGACTTTAAGGCTGCCTTCGATTCTGTTGATCGCCGTTCACTTTGGCTGATACTAAGAACTACGGGTCTACCCAAGAAATATTGCTCACTCTTTGAAAAGCTGTATGAGGATACGGAAAGCGGCATGCAAGTAAATGGAAGACGTAGTCCCACATTCCCAGTGAAGACTGGCGTCCCTCAAGGTTGCACCGCCGCTCCCGAGCTTTTCAACTGCGTCATAGACCATGTTATGGCCAGCACGATAAACGCCTTCAATTAGGTCTTCAGTTATGAGACCGGGTACTCTCTGATGCTGACTTCGCCAACGACATAGCGCTAGTTGCGAGCACCGTCGATAAGATGACCAAAGCTCTCCAGTTGCTTTCAGAAGAAGCCTCGAAAGTTGGACTGAAGATCAACTGGCAGAAAACCAAAGTTATGCTCCTTGAGCCCCCCACGTCCCGTTCTACTTTAAAGGAAGTCAACATCGGAAGCAACCGAATAGATGTGGTTGAAGACTTCACCTACCTGGGATCTATTCTGTCGAATGATGGCTTGATCACAAAAGAGCTTACATCTCCAATTGCCAAAGCTTCAGCACTTGTTGGGAGGCTTAGCAGCATCTGGCGAAAGCTAAACATAAGCCGCTTTACCAAAATGCGCATCTACAATGCGTCAGTCAGCACCGTCCTGATGTATGGAGCGGAGACACGGCCAGCTGCCAAATCTATCCTCAGCGCCGTCGATGTCGCTCAGACGAAACATCTCCGAAGAATCGAAAGACTTCACTGGACTGACTTCGTTAGCAACCAGACTCTCCTATCACGTACGGCTCAAACTCCTTTCTCGACGCAGCTCGCCCAGCGCACTGTTCGGTGGTACGGCCACATCCTTCGCATGCCACTCGACGCCCCAACACGGGTCGCATTTGACTTCGACCCCACCCTACACGGATGGAAACGTCCCAGAGGACGCCCACCCTCTAGGTGGAAAGACAAAGCCAATGAATTCCTCACCCAAGCCCACATCCCGGTGGAAGTAGCTGCGATCCTGGCAAGCGATAGGTCAACCTGGAGGCGCCTAGTCTCATCGTTCTCTACGCCGAATCCTCGGCAGGAGCCTTAAGTCAAAGTAAGTCAAGTAAGTCAAGCAATATTGATGGAATTATTATTCATAAAAGATATTAGTTCATTTAACTTATTTTCTGTGAGTGATCTTACATTCCACTGGAGTATTGATATTTGTTGCGTCATATGACTCTGTATCAATGTTCAGCTTTGTTAATAGTAAAGCAAGATTTTTTTTTGCTTGAATGAGCATATGATCAGGGATGTTGATTTTTGCCAATCCTGCAATGATTTTTGTTTTCTGTAGTTGATGAATATCCATGGCCTGAACTGCATTACAGTTTAGAATGAATTTGCATATATTTGGGGATTGCATGTTTAGTTGTGCATCCTGTTTGTCAGTTAAGGGATTAATTCCTGGTAGTGTTTCTGGTTTGTTTCTTCTTGGGAGAGGGTGCCAGGCCGACCTCATCTCACTAGACAAGGAGGCTTGTTGGCTTGGGAATTCATTCTGATAGAGATGTGAGCTAGTGGGCTTAAGGGATGGTGTTTTGTATGGGGCACTTGATGCATTGGGAGTGTTTGACTTGGGAGTTTTATTTGATTTCATTATAGGCTTTATTTGGTGTGGTTGGACAGCATTTGCTTCAATAGCTGCAAAAGAGTATGGAATGGCCTTCTTTGTTGCTATTTGGAGTGTTAGTGCTCTTTTCTTATATACAGAGCATTGTGATTTATTGGTAGATTCATGTGGGTCTTTACAATTGATATGCTGTGTGTTGTTGCAAGTTGTCAACTCTTTAGGACGGGAGCCTTTACAATTACTACAGGCTAGGAGAATTTCATTGCATTTATTTGTTTTGTGTCCCAGTTTCAGACACTTTTGACACTGGATAGGCTTTGGCTTGTATTCCTTGTGCGGTTCGATTTGCCCAAATAGGAATAACTTTTCTGGGATATTAATTTTTTCCTTCAGTGTAAATAAGAAATATCTACTTGTTTTAAATCCATTTGAGTTGGGTTTACCCAATTGAGCGACATCTTCTACAGGGATGGTGTTACCAGCCCTATCTGAGAGCCGTTCTTTTAACTCCTGAATTGGTATTTCTAGGGGAATATTATACACTACTATTTTTGTAGGGGATTGTTTTGGGTTCCATTTAGATGAATTAATTGGGGTGTTAAGAAGAGATTTTAGATTTAATATTATATCAGATGATTTCTGATCTAGGACAGCTATTTGCAAGGATCCATCACGGTGAATGTTAAGAGAAAACATTGATTATAACATTTTGAAAATTGCAACCCTTACTGTAGTAATTTTGTTATTTCAAAGGGGATATTAGGAGAAATTTTGAGGTAAATTCCTATATTTTGGGAAGGAGCATCTTGAACTGGGAGAGGGGAAACACTTTTAATTGGAGACGTTTTTTTCTTTTTTGGAGCTCCTAGAAAGGACCTCTTGAAACCCATTATCATCAATTGTGACATTAGCTCCAACACTGATCATTGTCCAATTCTCAGAATTTGAGCTTTCATGTGAGCTTTGTGATAGAGAGCTTGACCAGCCAAGATGTCGCAAAAATGGATCAATTTCATTAGTATTTGGGGTTGGATCCGGAGGGACTTTTTTTAGAGGGAGTTCTTTGCATTGCCTATTGGAATAAGCTTTAAGCTAAACAGGAAAGGATAATGCTATGATACCAGACCGTCTGCACTCTACTGTGGGGAAAACTTCACCATCCACAAAAGAAACACCACAGTATGTCCCTGGAGAAGATTTTGAGCACGATTGGTTCGGTATAACTACTGATAAATCGAGACAATAATTCACAGGAAATTTATTTATACATTTCTTAAAGTGTTGCTGTTGTTCCTTCTCTTAATAGTTAATCAGTCCACAATAGTTAATGCAGTCCTTTCGCCCCTTTGATCTTCTTCTTCTTCTTCAGTAATAGGCTTTGGATAAATCCATTTCACCCTTTTCGTATTGTCTGATTATGTCAGGGACATCCTGGGAAATCAAATATAAAAATTAGACTATTATTATTTATTTAATAGAATTTATACATCATTGATCAAACCACCTATATTCAGGCAGTTAAAGACAGCTTCGAACAGTTTGAAATTATCGATTGAAGAGTGTCTGCTTTGTGTTAGTTGGTCAATATTAGGGGTTAGCTTAAGGCGCTTAAATATAGCAGATAAATTTAGCCATTCTTTTTTAAGGTTGAGAGTTGCCACAGGGCAACCAAAAAGAACGTGGTTGATGGCCTCATCATGGGTTTGGCATAGGCGGCAAAGAGGGATTGTTGCTGTTGGAGTGATTGTGTTTTGGAAGTGATAAGTTTGGCAGTTACGGCCATTAGCATTGGATCATGTTCTGTGGTACATCTTTGAATCTTTCCGAGATGTAAATGGAGAAAGGTTTGGTGGGCGTTGGTTAGCTAGATAAATGTTTAGGCGCCAATGGTTTATACTAGGATAGACCTTCCAGATATTATTTCAAACTGAAGGGCGGATTTAGCTATTTCATCTGCCTTGTGGTTTCCTTTAATGCTCATATGACTTTGGATGTATTGGAATTTTGTGGATATACCTTATTTAAGTAGTTGGTTCAATACTACAAGAGTGGTGGAGGTATCATTGTCTGGGTAATCTGAATTCTCTGGTGATATTGAGGCAAGGGCTGATTTTGAGTCTGAATAAATTATAAGAGGATTGTTTCTTGGAGGGTTTGGCATTTTTATAATGGTTTCCAATGCTATGTTGATGGCAGCTATTTCAGCTGCCATGATACTCACATCATTTTGGAGCCTTTCTGCAGCTGCTATACATAAAAATGGGTAGTAGACTCCACAAGCAGTCCTGGATTCCGTTTTTGAGCCATCCACAGAAATTGGGAGGTGGTGGTTATATCTGAGACTCAAATTCGTGGAATAATTATTTTACATTGGCAAGGAGAGATCTGTCTTAGTAGCTAGTGCAAACAAAAGGTTCCCTTCTGGGTAGTGGTTGGCCCAGGATGGTATCTGGGGGTATATTTGAAATAAAGAAGATGAAGGTATGGGAAAGCTCATTTGGGTGGTTGCATATCCCTGTGCAAGGCCCCTAAAAGCACCAGGGTTTCTTAGCCAATCATATAATTTATGGGAACTGTTACCTTCAATTTTTGTAAAGTAGTGGGCAAGTAGGTTTTCTCTGTGCCTAGCAATAGAGGTGAAACCACTTTCACTGAACAGGAAGTTGGTTTTTGTGTGATTCCTGAGGTCAAGTATAGCATGAACTATAGTATTTTGGACAGTCTCCAGACGGCGCTTCCTACTTATTCTCGCTCTCTTCTTCACTATAGAATTCCATCAATAGAATTCCCCATACCTCCTAGCTTCAACAAATTCAAATGTAATTTTGAGACAAGGGATTCTAAAATAGGTCATCAACTTGTAAATGAACCTCTGATATAAATGAGTCATTTGTAAAAAAAAAAACTCTTGTAGAAAACAAGCAAGACAAATGATGGATGAGAAAGTACCATTTTTCATCCATCAAATGTAAGGTCATAAATGGCTTAAAAACCGTTAAATTATTTTTACATGCGTCATACGTTTGTTTAGGAAATCAATTTTTACTGCCCAAGAGCAATTGGAATAGCTCTTGAAAAACAATTTTCGGTAAGGTAAAAAGTTAACTTAGAAAGGAATTCTTCATACTCCAAGGTTGTCTCCTGACTACCCTCGATTTATTTTACAGCAACAGAAAAAGTTTCTGAAAATGCTACTAATTTTTCCTTTGGAAAATATAAAACGTTTGCTATTTTAGTACAACGTTTTAGCTCCATGGTATCCTCAATCATAATAAATGAGAATATCTGTCTTCTGTCCCTGAACAATATATGAAAGGGATACTTGTATAGACTTCAGAGAGGCCTCATTTGATTTGAAATTGAACGTTCGAGTTCACTTTTTAATAGTCAAAAGAGATCCGAGGGCAACTAGCCCCCCCCCCCCTACGCCTTCTTTTTCCAAACCCATCTGATGAAAATTTTGAGGTAGATATTTTTTTAAAAAAAAAAATTAGTTCAAAGGTCGGATAAAAAAAAAACTCCGGTGTCCATACAACCCCCCAGGACCCGGAAGAAGGCGTTCTAAGTTATGCTCTAAGAGCATGTATGGTTCTTATGAAAGAGATGCTCGTATAAACTTCATAGAAGGCTCATTTGATTGGAAATTGAAAGTTCTAGTTCACTTTTTAAGTGTCAATAGATATTGGAGGGTACCCAGCCCCCCGCCCTTTTCTCCCAAACGCCTCCGAGAACAATTTTGAGATAGACATTTTGTTAGAAACAGTTCAAAAATCATATAACAAGACCTCCGACGCTAACATAACCCCCCAGGGCCTGGGGGCAGGCGTTTTAAATTATGCCCTGGGGACATATATGGTTCTTATGGAAGGGATGCTCTGATAAACTTCAAAGGGGGCTCATTTGATTGGAACTTGAAAGTTATAGTTCACTTTTTAAGAGTCAAAAGAGATTGGAGGGCACCTAGCCCCCCCCCCGCTCCAAACTGTTTTTCTCAAACCCATCTGATAAGAAATTTGAAATAGCAATTTTTTTTCAAAATAGTTGAAAGACTATATAACGAAAACTACGGGGTAACACACCCCCGCCGGGGCCCAAAGGCAGGCGTTGTAAGTTATGCCCTAGGGGAATATATGGTTCTTATGGAAGGGATGCTCGTAAAAACTTCAGAGAGGGCTAATTCAATAGGAAATCGGAAGTTCTAGTTCATTTTTTGAGAGCTAAAAGAGATTGGAGGCCCCCACGCCCATTTTTCCCGAATGTATCCGATAAAAATTTTGAGATAACAATTAAGTTAAAAATTGTTCCAAAGTTAGATAACAAAACTTGGCGTCGACACAACCCCCCAGGACCCGGGGGCAGGCGCTGTAAGTTATGCCCTGGGGTATATATGGTTCTTATGGAAGGGATGCTCGTATAAGCTTCTAATAGGGCTCATTTTTTTGGTAATTGAAAGTTCTAGTTCACTTTTTAAGAGTCAAAAGATATTGGAGGGCACCTAGCCCTCCCCCCTCCACACCTTTTTTTCTCAAACCCATCTGATAAGAAATTTGAAATAAAATTTTTTTTTAAAAAATAGTTCAATGGCCATATAGCAAAAACTCCGGGGTCGACACAGCCCCCCATGGCCTGAAGGCAGGCGTTGTAAGTTATGCCCTGGGGGAATATATGGTTCTTATGGAAAGGATGCTCGTAAAAACTTCAGAGAGGGCTAATTTGATTGGAAATTGAAAGTTCTAGTTCAGTTTTTGAGAGCCAAAAGAGATTGCAGGCCCCCATGCCCACTTTTCCCAAATGTATCCGATGAAAATTTTGAGATAGCCATTAAATTAAAAATTGTTCAAAACTTAGATAACAAAAAATTGGGTGCCAACACAACCCACCAGGGCCCGGGGGCAGGTGTTGTATGTTGTGCCCTGAGGTATATATGATTCTTATGAAAAGGATGGTCGTGTAAACTGCAGAGATGACACAATCTATTGGAAATTGAAAGTTTGAATTCACTTTTTAAGATTCAAAAGAAGTCTGAGGGCATCTAGCCCCCCTCCCCCTACGCCTTCTTTTTCAAAACCCATCTGATGAAAATTTTGAGATAGACATTAAAAAAAAAAAATAGAACAAAGGTCGGATAAAAAAAACTCCAGTGTCCATACAGCCCCCCAGGGCCCGGAAGAAGGCGTTCTAAGTTATGCCCCAAGGGCATGCATGGTTCTTATGAAAGGGATACTCATATAACCTTCATAGAGGGCTCATTTGATTGGAAATTTGAAGTTCTAGTTGAGTTTTTAAGAGTCAAGAGATTTAAGGGCAACTAGCCCCCCATGCCCTTTTCTCCCAAACCTATCCGCTACAAATTTTGAGATCCGCTACAAATTTTGCCAGTTTTTTTAAAAATTGTTAAAAAATTAGATAACAAAAACTCTGGTGTCAACACAACCCCCCAGGGCCGGGGGGTAGGCGTTGGAAGTGTTGTTCTGGTGGCGTATATGTTTCTTATGAAAGGGATGCTCGTATAGACTTCAGAGAGGGCTCATTTGATTGGAAATTGAAATTTCTAGTTCAATTTTTATGAGTCAAAAGATATCAGAGAGCAACTACCCCCCCACACACCCTTTTTCCCCAAGCCTTTTTACCCTATCCGATAAATTTTTAAATAGCCATTTAATTAAAAATAATTCCAGGTGTTGTAAGTAATGCTGTTGGGGCATATATCGTTTTTATAGAACGGAAGCTTGTAGGACTCATTTGATGGGAAATTGAAAGTTTTATTTCACTTTTTAAGAGTCAAAAGATATCCGAGGGCAACTACCCTCCCCCCACACACCCTTTTTTCCACACACTCTTTTTACCCTATCCGATAAAAATTTTTAAATATCATTTAATTAAAAATAATTCTAGGTGTTGTAAGTAATGCTGTGGGGGCATATATCGTTTTTATAGAACGGAAGCTTGTATAGACTTCGGAGAGGGTTCATGTGATTAGAAATTGAAAGTTCTCGTTTACGTTTTAAGAGTCAAAAGAGATTGGAGGGCAACTAGCTCCCCCCCCCCCCATCCACGCCCTAAATACTTAAGATAAACATTTCGAGATATACATTTTGTTAAAAATAGTTCAAAGTTCAGATAAAAAAAACTCCTGTGTCAACACAGCCCCCCCCAGGGCACGAGGGTAGGCGTTATAAGTTATGCCCTGGGGGCATATATGGTTGTTATGGAAGGGATGCTCGTATAAACTAAATAGAGGAAACTGAAAGTTGCAATTCATTTTTTAAAGTAGAAGGTGATCGGAGGGCAGCTATCCTCCCTCCAAACTCCATTTATTTTTTTCCCAGACGCACTTCATATAGAAAGGGTCGTCGAATAAGCTTCAAAGGGGGCTCATTTCAAAGGGGCAAACTTTTTTCACTTTGATATTCTTACTTTGGTACAAGTTTTGATACTTAGATGAAGATTTGATTTTTTTTTCTCAAAAGTTTGATTTTGAAATAAGGAATTTTTAAAAACTTGAAACTTTTTGCAATCGAAAACGAACAAGAATTAATTAAAAAAAACTTTCCGAAAAAAAGTTTTTCAAAGAAAATTAAAGGCCATTTTAAACTTAAGCTCAGCAGATACAAGTACCTATTAAAATTCAAACTCAAAACGATCAGAAATTACTGTTAAAGAATAAATAAAACCCAAAACGAACAGAAATTAAATAAACAATCATAGGGAAAACCAGACAACAAGTAATAATATAAATGAATAAATAGATCTTAAAGCGAGTGATGCTTAGATTGAACATGAAAATCAAGCTTAAAATGGAAAAAAAATATTTTGCTATTGAAGTATAAATGAAACTTAAAACGAACAGAAATTAAATAAACAATCAATTCAAACAAACATACAATAGATATTTATGTAAATGAATAAATAAATCTTAAAACGAGTGAAACTTGAATTGAATATGCAAATCAAGCTTGAAACGAACAAAAAAAACTACAAACAAGAGTTTGGGTATCGCCTCCTTCTCTCACTGTAAAAGTCTAAAACCTACTGCATCATTGGCATTTTACTGAAAACTATATACAGTCTTGGAAAGTATACACAATATCAAATTGAATATTTGATATATAATGATATATAATGATATTATTTGTTGAAAGATCCATCAGTTCACGAATTTATTTCATTCTAATTTTATTTTTATTTTCAATGCTGTAAGAATTGGAAAAGAAAATATTTGAAATACAATTCGTTTTCAGTGGAGCGCCAATGACGCAGTAGTTTTTATTTACAATTAAGGAAGGGGGTAGTATCAAAACTCTTGTTTGTAGTGAAACTATATTCGTCTTGAACAACTTTAGAAACAGATTAACAAATATGATTAACATTTGATGAAGGATGATTCTAACTGCTCAAATATAATCAGTCCGAAATGTTACACCAGTTTGAATGTTTGTTTTCAACATTAAGTACAAAAGAGAATTCTTTACATAGAGTTAGTTTTCAATAAAGGCCCAATAACCCAGTAGGTTTTAGACTTTTATATTGAGAGAAGGAGGCGATACCCAAACTTTTTTTTGTAGCAATTTTTGTTCGTTTCAAGCTTGATTTGCATATTCAATTTAAGTTTCACTCGTTTTAAGATTTCTTTATTAATTTACATTAATATCTATTGTAGGTATGTTTGCATTGATTGTTTATTTAATTTCTTGTCGTTTTAAGTTTCATTTATACTTCAATAGCAAAATAATTTTTTTTAATTTTAAGCTTGATTTTCATATTCAATCTAAACATTACTCGCTTTAAGATCTATTTATTCATTTATATTATTACTTGTTGTATGTATTTTCATATGATCGTTTATTTAATTTCTGTTCGTTCTGGGATTTATTTATTCTTCAATATTAATTTCTTGTCGTTTTGAGTTTAAATTTTAACAGGTATTTGTATCTGCTGAGCTTAAATTTTAAAATGGCCTTTACTTTTTTTGAGAAACTTATTTTTCGGAAAGTTTTTTTTAATTAATCCTGGAAAAATTATCACTCTCTAGGAGAAAAGTTTACAAGAATTATTAAGAATATTTAACAATTTCGAAAAAATAGAGTTTATTTTGATGGCAGCGTGGGGCTTTTCCAAACGCAGGGCCCGATTGGACCCAATCGCCTTTATCCGGCTCTGATTGAAAGAATTTATATTTTATTGAATCTTGATGGTATTGTAATAAGATTTTATGACTGTATGATTTTTTTTTTATTGTTGGTGTTTTCTTTTATTAATTAAAAAAAACTTTTTGCACAATATAAGTTTAAAAAAAAGTAAAGAACTCCATTCAACCATAAATGAACAAAAATAGAATCAAATAATCTACCAAACACACAACTACCACAAATCAGAATCAACAACTAAATGAAACCAAAAAAAACTGAACTTAAAATAAATAACAGAATCAAACTCAAAACAAGCAGAAATTAATATGAGTAGGGTTTTAAAACCCTATGCTTTCTAAAAGCTAAAATATAATTTGTACTTTACTGAAAAAAAAAATGTGCATTGTCAATTTAAAATACATATGCTGATATTTATTTCTTAAAATCTTAATTAATTTTTTATTTCTTAAAGTTATAAAAATGAAAATATTTAAAAGAATTTTCTCCATTAAAGTACAAATTATATTCTGGCTTTTAGAAAGCGTAGGGTTTTAGAACCCTACTCATATTAGTCTCTGCTCGTTTTGAGTTCGACTCAACTATTTTTTTTAATTTCTGTTTGTTTTGGGTTTCATTTATTAATTGATACTTATTTGTGGTAGTTTTGGGCTTGGTAGATTATTTGATTCTAGTTTTGTTCATTTTTGTTTTAATGAAGTTCTTTACTTTTTTTGAAAATTTTATTTTGTGGAACAAGTTTAAAAAAAAATAATTTCTGTTCGTTATGCACCCTGGGCATAATTTACAATCCTTGCCCCTAATCTTTGGGGTTCGCTTCAACCCCAAAGGCCTTTTTATATGATGTTTAGACTATTTTGAATAGAATGGCTATCTCAAAATTTCTAATAGATGCATTTCGGGACAATACGCAGTGTGTGTAGGGGGGGGGGGGAGCTGCCCTCCGATTACTTTAACTCTTAAAAAGAGCACTAGAGGGTCTGATTACCAATTCAGTGAACCCCCTCCGAAGTTTATATGACCCTGCTTTCCATACAAACCATATATGCCCCCAGGGCATAACTTACATCCCTTGCCCCGAGGGCTGGGGGGATTTATTATACTTAAAGACAAGATTTCCAGACCTTTCAAATACGTTGAACAAAATGGTTATCTCACAATTTTGATTGGAAGTGTTTGGGGAAACGATGGGCGTGGAGGGTGGTATTTGCTCCCCCACCACTTTCGACTAATAAGAAAGGAACTAGTCCTCTCAGTTTTCAATCGAATAAACCCTTTTTGAAGCTTCTAAGAGAAAACTTTCTATAAAAACGGTATATACCCCAAGGGCATAGCTTACGATCTTAGTCCTGAGGGCTATGGGGGGAGGGTTGCCATCCTGAAAGACATAATTTCCAGCCCTTTCAACTACGTTGAACAAAATGGTCATATTAAAATGTTGATCGGAATGTTGGGGGAAATGATGGGTGTAGGCGGGGGGGGGGATACTTCCTCCAATTTTTTCGACTATTAAAAAAGGCAATAGCCATCTCAATTTTCAATCGAATGACACCTTTTTGAAGTTTTTCCAACAAGGCTTTCTATAGAAACCTTATATGCTCCCAGGGCATAACTTACAAACTTGTGCTGTGGAGGAGGGGGGGGGGGTTATCATACACAAAGACATAATTTCCGGACCCTTCAACTACATTCAACAAAATCGCTATATCAAAATGTTAATTGGAAGTTTTTGGGGAAATGATGGGCGTAGGAGGGGGACATTCATCCTCCGACCACTTTTGACTATTAATAAAGGCACTAGCACTTTAAATTTTCAATTGAACGAGCTGTTTTTGAAGCTTCTACGACAACGCTTTCAATAAAAAACCTTATTTCCCCCCAGGCCAAAACTTAAAACCTTTGCCCTGGAGGCTGTGGGAGGTCTGTCATCCTCAAACACATAATGTCCAGACCTTTCAACTACGTTGAACAAGATGGCTATCTCAAAATGTAGATTGAATATGTTCGGGCAAATGGTGGGCATGAAAGGGGGGTTAGTTGCCCTCCAATCTCTTTCGACTATTAAAAAGGGCACTAGCCCTTTCAATTTCCAATCGAGTGAGCCCTTTTTGAAGTTTCTACAACAAAACTTTCTAAAAAACCTTATATGGCCCTAGGGCATAGCTTGCAACCCCTGCCCTGTAGGCTGTGGTCCTCAAGGACCTAGTTTTCAGAACTTTAAACTACGTTGAACAAAATGCCTATCTCTAAATTTGATTGAATGTGTTCGGGGGAATGGTGAGCGTGAGAGGAGGGTTAGTTGCCCTCCAGTCCCTTTCAGCTAATAAAAAGGGCACTAGCCCTTTCAATCTCCAATCGAATGAGCCCTTTTTGAAGTTTCTTCAACAACACTTTCTATGAAAACCTTATATGTCCCTAGGGCATAACTTCCACCCCTTGCCCTGAGGGGGGTGGGGGGGGGTTGTCATCCTTAAAGACATTATTTCCAGAATTTTCAACTACATTGAACAAAATAGCAATCTCAAAATTTTGATTGGATGTGTTGGGGGAAATGGTGGGCGTGAGAAAGAGGTTAGTTCCCCTCCATTCACTTTCGAGTATTAAAAAGGGCACTAGCCCTTTCAATTTCTAATCGAATGAGCCTTTTTCAAAGTATCTACGACATCACTTTCTATAAACCCTATATGCCCGCAGGGCATAACTAACAACCCTTGTTTCGTCCTCAATGACCTAATTTCCAGAATTTTAAACTACGTTGAACAAATTGGGCATCTCAAAATTTTAATTGAATGTATTTGGGGAAATGGTGGGCGTTGGAGGGGGTTTAATTACCCTTCAATCACTTACTACTGTTAAAAATTACACTAGCCCTTTCAATTTCCAATCGAATGAGCCCTCTGAAGTTTCTACAACAACCCTTTCTATAAAAACTTTATATACCCCCAGGGCATAACTTACAACCCTTACCCTGAGGGCTCTGGAGGAGGGGGGGGGTGTTGTCATCGTCAAAGACCTAAGTTTCAGAACTTTCAACTACGTTGAACAAAATAGATATCTCAAAATTTTGATTGAATGTGTTCGGGGAAATGGTGGGCGTGAGAGAGGGGTTAGTTGCCCTCCAATCACTTTCAGCTATTAAAAAGGGCACTAGCCCTTTCAATCTCCAATCGAATGAGCCCTTTTTGAATTTTCTTGAACAACACTTTCTATGAAAACCTTATATGTCCCCAGGGCATAACTTAAAACCCTTGCCCTGAGGGGTGTAGGGGGTTTGTCATCCTTAAAGACATAATTTCCAGAACTTTCACCTACGTTGAACTAAATAGCAATATCAAAATTTTGATTGGATGTGTTGGGGAAATGGTGGGCGTGAGAATGCGTTTAGTTACCCTCCAATCATTTTCGACTAATAAAAAGGGCACTAGCCCTTTCAATTTCTAAGCGAATGAGCCTTTTTCAAAGTATCTACGACATCACTTTCTATAAACCCTATATGCCCGCAGGGCATAACTAACAACCCTTGTTTCGTCCTCAATGACCTAATTTCCAGAATTTCAAACTACGTTGAACAAATTGGCCATCTCAAAATTTTAATTGAATGTATTTGGGGAAATGTTGGGCGTTGGAGGGGGTTTAATTACCGTTCAATCACTTACTACTGTTAAAAATTACACTAGCCCTTTCAATTTCCAATCGAATGAGCCCTCTGAAGTTTCTACAACAACCCTTTCTATAAAAACTTTATATACCCCTAGGGCATAACTTACAACCCTTACCCTGAGGGCTCTGGAGGAGGGGGGGGGTGTTGTCATCGTCAAAGACCTAAGTTTTACAACTTTCAACTACGTTAAACAAAATGAATATCTCAAAATTTTGATTGAGTTTTTCTGAGGAAATGGTGGGCATGAGAGAGGGGCTAGTTGCAATCACTTTCGACTATTAAAAAAGACACTAGCCCTTTCAATTTCCGATTAAATGAGCCATTTATGAAGTTTTCTTCGACAACACTTTCTATAAAAGCCTTATATGCCACCAAGACATAACTTACAACCCTTGCCATGAAGGCTGTGGGTGGAGGGGGTTGTCATCTTCCAAGACCTAATTTCCAGAACTTTCAACTACGTTGAAAAGAATGGCTATATCAAAATTCTGTTTGGTTGTGTCTGGGGAAATTGTGGGCGTGAGAGGGGGGTTAGTTGCCCTCCAATCACTTTCGAATATTAAAAGGGGCACTAGCCGTTTGAATTTTCAATAGAATGAGCCCTTTTTGAAGTTTTTACAACAACACTTTTTATAAAAACCTTATATACCCCCAGGGCATAACTTAAAACCCTTGCCCTGAGGGCTGTGGGGGAAGTGTCCTTTTCAAAGATATAATTTCCAGATCTTCAAACTACGTTGAACAAAATGGCTATCTCAAAATTTTGATTGCATGTGTGTGGGGAAATGTTGGGCGTGGAAGGGGTGCTAGTTGCCTTCCAATCACTTTTGACTATTCAAAAGGGCACAAGCCCTTCCAATTTCCAATCGAATAAGCCCTTTTCTAAGTTTCTACGACAACTTCTTCGATACAAATGCCCTGGTCTAAAAAAAGAAAAAAAAAATTGTGCCAACATCGTTCTTTAATTAGCCAGTGCTATTGCGCTGCCTTTGATAGTTAATAAAAACTAAGATTATTCTTTGTAAGGGTAATTTTTCTTCTTTACAAATCTATTGCACTTGGGATAGAGCCCTACTCGGGAAGATCCGATTCTAAAATGGAGACTTGGCAAGTTTGTATATTCTAAAACTTGCTAAATTTAAAACATTAAGGACACAAAAAATGTATTTTTTCTAAATTAATAATGAAAACCAGCACTCCCAATTTATCTTAGTAAATTAGAACAAAAGAGAAATTCCAATTCAGCTGAAAACGACCTCCATGTAAAGTTGTGCAGTTTTGGTAGTCATGGCTTAATTTTGAATGTTTAGTTGACTTTGGGAACATACTTTGCATGACAAATCAAAAAGCCAAAATAGGGAAAATGTATAATTGAATATATCGGGTACCATACAGCCTCCGGGGAGAGGTCCCAAGGCTCCAACTAGGCCACCTCAAATACTATTCATCACATCTTGGTCCATTGTGGCAGTTAAAACAGATCATTTCAGAAATTTATTGTGAAAATCAAAGAAGCCGAAACAAAAAATATGTGTCAATAACTCTTTGGGAACTCACTTATTTTGTATAGAACGATTCATAAATAAACATTTGACGAAAGGTAGACTTGCTTTATACTCTTGAATTGAGGATCTCACGACTATTCTCGTCATTTTTTATTCTTTCAAAAAACATTTCGAGGAAACTTCCCCAACTTATAAAAATGGCTAGTATCAAAAAGAAAATTTAATTACTTGCAGAAAAAAAAGAGTTGTCAGAGGTGTATACTTTATTGAAACTTTGAACGTATGTCTAGGTAACTTGTATTAGAAACTGTTTAAGGATCCCTAGGGCCAAAACATTTTATACAAAGCAGTAAATTACATACATATTATTTAAGACCCAGTGTCTGATTCATACTCTTGGAAAAAATAAAAATTTTGCTAGTGTAACATATTCAATTGGAAACTGGGTACATAGTTTGAAGTTGGAAATTGATGATATTTTTCTCAAATTTATTTGGCCACAAATTCAAAACCAATAAATAAAAGTATCAATTCTAATTTCTTTTTACAGCCACAGTAATCTCAGCAAATCAATTTGAAAACATCCGGCTTTTTGTTTGGCCCAAGAAAAACGACCAAAACGGCCAATTTTCGGCAACCAGTAAAACGTTTATTACGATCAGTTAAACAAACACTTACAATACTCGATTCTCTGGAAGAGCTAAAACTAATCCTTCGTCAACTTTATAATGAAATATATCTGAGAGCAAGAGGTGTTACTGTGGGTTTAAACATTCTAATTTTAATTCAAAGCCCAGTTCTGCTGTTTCTCAGAGTGTTAATGTGTACATAGTGACGGAATTGTTTTCAGATTACAGGTATAGTAGGTGAAACAAACAGTTTCCAAGTAAATAAAACAAGGTTTTTAAGGATTAATTGGAGCTTTAGTAATTTTATGCCTTTGACCTAATGGAATAATTATGAATCAATAAAGTTTACAACAAATTGGAAACTTCTCCCCCTCTTACTGAGACGCTACATTTGTTTACGAAAATGTTCCTATATTGAATCTTCTTGGACTGGTATTCAAATTAACTACATTGTCTTTTCTCTCAAAATGTCTGTACATGACCCTAGCTTACATATAAAAGATTTCTGATCTTGGGATTTATTTTTAATTATTGCATACCAAGAGTTGATTCTTAATGGCAAACAATGTTGTTCAGAAAAAGTCCCAATAAAATCAGCAAGTTTTGAATAATGCCTTGAAATAAGAGGGGGGGGGCTCGTAAATCCAAACAAATTATAAGGGATTCTGAATAACCAGCAATTGGACTTAATAAAACCAAACAAAAAAAGGTTCCCTCAATTTTTTCTCACCCGTATGTACTCTTTGGTACTGGTTCAAATTCGATGACTGAGAAAACGTTTTATCACAAACATCACACTTAAACAGTTTTTCAGCCGCATGCACTTTTTGGTGCCGGTTCAAATGTAATTCTGTAGAAAAGGTTTTATCACAAACGTCACACTTAAACGGTTTCTCATCCGTATGCATTCTTTAGTGCCGGTTCAAATATGATGCTGTAGAAAAGGTTTTATCACAAATATCACACTTAAATGGTTTCTCACCCGTATGTACTCTTTGGTGCCGGTTCAAATTTGATACTGTAGAAAAAGTTTTATCACAAACATCACACTTAAACGGTTTCTCACCCGCATGCACTCTTTGGTGCTGGTTCAAATTGTACAACTGAGAAAAGGTCTTGTCACCTACCTTACATTTATGTATCTTTTTTTCTTTACGAGTTCTTTGATATCTTTCCAATTTTCCATACTTTTTACTTTGAAGGCGAATTTTCAAACCTGTTTCCTGATTTTTTGAGCCTTTTCCATCAGATTTTGATGCAGGTACAATTGAGAAACCGCTCGTAGATGGATCCTTTGAAACAACTAGGGACGCATTTCCCTGTAAGTGCAGCCTAGGCACATGTGGTGAAAAGTGACTTAAAAATTTAGAAGTCTACAGTTAAAAAAAACTAAAACCGAATAACACAAAAATCAAAACTAAAAAAAAAAACGAAAACAATATCTTTCAAAATGTTTCGAAAGTCTACAGAGTAAAAAAAAAACATGAAAAGCGTCAATTAACCAGTATGTTTTGAACTTTTCCAGTGAGAGAAGGAGGCAAAACCCAAACTCTTATTTGTGATGATTTTCGTTAATTTCAAGCTTGATTTGCACATTCAATTAAGTTTCACTCGTTTGAAGATTTATTTATTCATTTATATTAGAACCTATTATATGTTTGTTTCCTTTGATTGTTTATCTAATTTCTGTTTGTTTTGGGTTTCATTTATGCCTCAATAGCAAAATATTTTTTGTTCGTTTTAAGCTTGATTTGCTTATTCAATTTAAGTTTCGCTTGTTTTAAGATTCGCTTGTTTTTGTTTGTTATGATTGTTTATTTAATTTCTGTCCGTTTGAAGTTTGATTTATACTTCAAAAGCGAAATATATTTTGCATATTCAATTAAAGCTTTCCTCGTAATAAAATTTATTTATTTGTTTAAGTTTCAAGTTTTTCAAAATTCCCCATTTCAAAAGGAATTTTTATTCCAAAACAAACTAACAGCTTTGGCAAGAACTAATAAAATTAAACTGAATATTTGAAGTATAATAATCTTTGAATCTTTGACAAAATATAATAAATATATTTATATATTAATAACTATATAATTTTCCATAATGGACAATTCCAACAAGTTCAACTTCAAATTAAATATTCACCCTTTTGGACCATTCTTAGGTCTATTCATACCTGAAAATCACAGGTTTCTAAGTTGCTTTTTTTTTGTAGGGAGGGAGGGAGTTCTTCAAACTAAAAAGTTTTTGGGCAAAATCCTATTTTCGTCAGTGTTGCCATGTTTAATAGTAAAAATAAATTTCTCCCAAAGACAACAGAAGGAAAAGCACACCTTCTTTAGGGTGTTTGGTGTCACATGTTTTGTCTGCTTATTTTGGGGTTCAACATTACTCCTTACTTTCGTAATAACAGCGTAGACGAGAAATATTCCCAGATATCATAAGGGACTACATATCAATTTCACATTTTCCGTGCGTTTTAAGTATTTTTTATAGGCCTATTTTGTGCTTTAAATCATGCAGATTGAAAGTCATCGCAAGTTGTTTATTTAAAAAATAGGAAATATACCTCACTATCTTTAAAAAAATTGCATACGAGAGAAACTGGAAAGTTTTGTGCTAATCCGGACCAAACCACTTCAATAATGGTCTATATTATAAATCTTCGAAAAAAAAAACTTTGACAAAAAAGAGCAAAAAAAAGACTTTGATTTCATCCGCACAAAATACATTCTGTATTTTTGCTTGAATCTAGTATTTTCTGTACATTAATATTTTATACAAGGCCTTTTTAAACTATGGGTTGCGACCCCAAATGGGGTCAAATAGCAAAATTCTTGGGGCACGAGAGATTTTATTGTTTAATATTTATATAGACGATTTTATAACATCTAGATGTGTTTTTTTGCAGAGTTAAAATTGTTTTAAAATTGCACTCTCAAAGGATGTTCAAGAAACATTTTCAGTAAAGCGCCAATTACGTAGTAGGTTTTAGAATTTTACAGTGAGAGAAGGAGGCAAAACCCAAACTCTTGTTTGTCGTGGTTTTTTTTCGTTTCAAGCTTGAATTGCACGTTCAATTTAAGTTTCGATCGTTTTAAGATTTATCTATTCAGAGTTACTCTCACAAACCTACACTCAAATAAAGTTTGGAATGCACGCATACTGATTCAGCAAGACAATGATTTAATAAAACTGACAGCAATGTGAACTACTCGCAGTGTTGGCATATTGGTTTATTTCTCCCCAGACTGACTTATTTTGATAGTGAATGGTGACATTTCTTTTTAATTTATCTGCTGGCTTCAATCTTGGCTAATTTTATTGTGTCTGGCTTGTTTTTTGGGATGAATTGCTTTTTCGGGAAAAAATCTCATGTTCTTCGGACGTCCATAAATCATTTGAATCAAATAACTTTTACTTCACATAACAAAGCTGTACTCTCTGTGTGTTCGAAAGGCTAGGAAGGGAGAGCGAGAGGCTTTTGTTCGTCAATTCTTCTAATACGTTCGGGATTATGTGGTCGAAGATTGCGTTTGGCACTAACAAATTTCAAGACTGTGATTTATTGTTTGTACCTTCTCGCAACACTTTGTCGTTTAGTGATATCAATTGTCAGTGTTTCACCGTAACGAGAGTTGATTTTTTTTTTCTTTTTATTCACTAATTAGTCAATTATTATATGTAATATGTTATTTTATATATTTATTTGATTTTGGGATCATAATAATTTTTAGCCATGGATAAATGGCTCAACTTATACAAGAATAGTACTGACGCAGAAAATAATGCTACAAACTCTGTTCATGCAGGACAAAGTATTGAAAAAAATTTAATGTACGAAAAAGAAAATATGATGAGTGATTTCTTCAATTTTGTTTTAAATTTCAAAATTGTAACGGAAATGAACCACTTTGATTTATCAGCAATAAATTATAGGCTCCAGAGAGAATGAAACCTTAAAAAAAAATAATACATCTTGAATCAAAGCATGTTTTCAAGCCAATAAACCAAATAATATTTTGAAAGACCGTATAAATCATTAAATAAATAAAAAAAATCCTTTGAGAAATTAATGACCATTAATGAAAATATTTATTAACGTCACACGCAGTTTCATACTGTAATGCTAAAAAAAAATGTCGTTCACCATTCGAGAAGATCTTGTATTACCTGCTGCTATTTGTTGAAAAATCGTAGAAATACTAGATGAAAGTAAATACGCATATAGTGTTCAAAAGACTTCTTTGTCAAACGACACTGTCTCGAATAGGATTTCTGATATTAACAAGGATCAACTAGTCCAAATTCTTACAAGAATTAAAGAAAGCCCAAAATTTTCAATTCAGTTGAACAAAACAAATGAAATTACTAAATTGGCTCAATTGTTAATATATGTCAAGTACATTTATAAAGATTCGTGGAGGAAGAATTGTTATATTTTCGTGCTATAAAAGACCATAATACAGGGAAAAACATAATTATATTGCAAAGTTGACAAATTTTTAATACTAAAGGTTTGAAAATAAAAAAATGCTGTTGAATATGTGCAAATGGTGTAAAATACACAGAAGGGTAAAAATATTGGTTTTAAATCATTTTTTCAAGCTGCTCATTCTGGTAAAATAACTTTTACTCACTGCCTTATTTTCCAAGAGGCCCCTGCAGCTAAAAGGATAGCACCAGAATTAAACGATGTGCCTTAGGATGCTGTTAAGGTTATAAATTTTAATAAGAATCATGCCCTTAACAGCCGTTTATTTTCAAATAATGCTGTATCTTTACTTCAAATGATAAAATTAAAAAGTTTATAAAAGAAAGCATCAACATTTGGTAAGTATGGTAGAAAACAAATTATTCGAAAAGTTTTCCAGTGTCGACCATTTTATGGCCAAGATAAATTTTTCTGAAACGTTTATTGTAAAAAATATTTTCTATCACTTTATAGCACTAGAAAAATAGTTCTGTATATGTTTTATGTTAGATATTGATTGCAAAAAGGTAGCTTGGATTCAAAGACTGTTTTATATTGGCTTAAGTGAGATTAACCTGTTACTTAAAGCTCAAGAGAAATCTGCTGAGCTTTGAGTGACTCAAATTTAAAACTAGAGTTTCCAAAACAGTCCTTAACTGAATTCTGGATCAGAACTTGAACTGCCCACAATCGCTGATATGGTGTTAAATGTTCTTCTGCCATTGCATACTATATATTTCTATTAAGCTACTTTCTTCGAGTTAAAGCATACAAAATCAATTAAAGTATATAACTTTTGTAACTATAATAAATGCAATTTAGCAACTTTTTGTGCAATTTTTAATTTTAGATTTTGTATGTTTCTAAATAAATTTTAGTAATATATAGCCTCATATGTACATGTCTATTATTACCTGATACATGAAAAATTAAAAAATATTAATAATCTTTTTGTTTAATATTTATACGGGGTAGCCAGGAAACTAGGAATCATAAATGGGGTCGAGAATGAAAAACGTTTAAGAAGCCCTGTTCTACACTAAAATATTCTGGTAGGCAAATCAGATCATAACAGCTAACTGTCTGCATCTTATAAATTCAAGCTGAAATCAAAATAACAGACAGATTTGCCTCTTAATTTATAGAGAAATATACACTATAAATATGGATTGTAAAATTTATATAGAGATGTAGTTTTAAAGCTTAATATGAAGCCTTCTGAAAAACAATAAAACATACCAAACTAGGCTACTTTAAGGTAAAAATTTAAAACATTCATGAAGGACTACACAAAAACGGTTTGGCAAACACCTGTACATTAAATAAATTAGATAAAACAAAGGTTCTATCTTATGATTCAGTCCCTTTGTCCTACTTTTGTCCCATAAAATATTATCCAATGCATTTCAATCAACAAAAACACAATATTTCATATATACCTTCATTGTTAGAACATTTGGGCTGCAATTCCTTGGTGTTGTATTCAAATTTACATGGTACTGAAATAATAGGTAAATTGAGAAGGGGAACATCTTCACGTTTTGGTGACAAAAGATGGTTTGGAAAAGGAAAGGGCTTCTCAATGTCACCTGGTAAAGCGTCTTCAGCTTCTAAAACAAATTTTAAATTAAACAGACATAGAAAAATTTAACAATAAAGCTTACTAAACAAATCTGACTGCTTTTATTTGTAGTTACGTGTAAAAATGTAAACATATAGGCATTATATGTATTTATAAAATTAGATGTAAATTCACGTTTTTTCACAAATCGTTTCTAAAATCTGGTTTTTATAAAACAAAAGAAAACCTGGAACATTCAACAAAACTCATTAACACAGAAAAAACAAAAACCTGAAATCCATAAAACAAAATTCATAGCATAGAACTAATAGCTGGATAAGTTTAAATTTAGGATAACGTACTGAATTGAAAAAGAAAAGAATATTGAATAAAATTTTTTTACAAAAAATAAACATTTTACAGCTTAACAATAACAAAAAACTGACATAATTAAAGGTAAAATGCCAATCAAATGGGGTTTTCTGCATTAGTTCCCAAACAATTAAATAGAAAATATAGTCTCCCAAACTTTAACGGCAGATTTCAACTAACTTTATTCCTCTCTTACATGTCTTATAACTTGAAATTCCCGTTTGAAGCCGCAGGATGTAACCTACTTTTGAGGTAATATATCGTAAATAATTTCTGAGACCACACTGGCTAATCATGATAAACAAAAAATCGCGAAGAAAGGAAACGAGGACAATTAACAGCCAGTGAAAATTTTTTTCACTGGCTGTTAATTGTCCTCGTTTCCTTTCTTCGCGATTTTTTGTTTAGGTAATATATCGTTTATCACACCTGCACACGGAAAAGATTGACTGAAAAACTATCTACGGGATGATTACTTGTCTCACCAAATTTAAAAATAAACGCTAATAATCTGAATTTGAATGTGTGTTGTAGTACAAAGAAGCCATTTTTATCACCCCTCAGATCTTAATCCTTTGATCCAAAAACATATGCAGTTACATTTTTGTTTTTCTTAGGACCACTTAATGAGCAAGGAGAAAAAAAAATGGAAAATTATTTTCTAGAGCAAAGTAGCTTTTCTTTTATTACGTATTGAAAAAGTATTAAAAAGTATATTTTATGACAAATCTTTTCTTTTACTATGTATTGAAAAAGTATTAAAAAGTATATTTTATAACAAAGTATTGAAAAAAATATCTAATGTACAAAAAAGAAAATATAATGAGTGATATCTTCAATTCTGCTTTACATTTCAAAATTGTAACGGTAAAACAACCACTTTGATTGGTCATCAATAAATTATAGGCTCCAGAGAGAATGAAACCTTCAAAAAAAATAATACATCTTGAATCAAAGCATATTTTTATGCCAATTAACCAAAATAATTTTTTGAAATACCGTAAAAATCTTTAAATAAAGCAAAATAAAGCCTTTGCGAAATTAATGACCATTAATGAAAATATTTACTTATGTCACATGAAGTTTCAGACTGTATTGCTAAAAATAAAATGCCGTTAACCATTGGAGAAGATCTTGTACTGCATGCTGCTATTTGTAGAAAAATTGTAGAAATACCGGAAGAATTCATATGCCAATAATATCAAAAGATTATTTGTCAGACATCACTGTCTCAAATAGAATTTCTGATATTAAAAAAGACCAAGTATTGCAAATTGTTACAAGAATTTAAGAAAGCCCAAAATTTTCAATTCAGTTGGACGAAAAAACTGATATAACTACATTGGCTCAATTGTTAATATATGTCAGGTACATTTATAAAGATTCATGGAGGAAGAATTCTTATTTTTTCGTGCTATAAAAGACCATAATACAGGGAAAAACATAATTATATTGCAAAGTTTAAAAATTTTTAATACTAAAAGTTTGGAAAGAAAAATTTGTTGTTGTAAGATGGGGTGTAAAATGCACATATGAGGCATAAATATTGGTTTTAAATAATTTTTTCAAGCTGCTCATTATGATCATATAACTTTCCCTCTCTACCTTATTCTCCAAGAAGCCCTTGCAGCACACAACAGACTCAAAATTAAACAACATGCTTCAGGATGCTGCTATGATTATAAATTTTATTAAGATCCATGCCCTTAACAGCCGTTTACTTTCAAATCTCTTTAAGGATACGGATTCCAACCATGGGCACCCATAAGCTGAATTCCAGGGGGGGCAAACCTTGTCTAATTGGCACTTTTAATACTATATAATAGAAATCTCAGAAAAAAATATAAAAATAAGGCAACATCATTCAGCCAGGGGGGGCGGGAGCCCCCCCCCCCCTGCCCCCCCATATGGGCGCCCATGATTCCAACTACACAACTTTGTTATTACATGCAAAAGTAAAATGGTTTTTAGGAGGCTGAAGCTTAAGAATATTATAGTTATTAAAGTCTAGAATTGAAATATTCTAAAACCAACTGCAAATGGTTTCAAAATGACTTGTGGCCATCCAAGATGTGTTATTTGTCATTGCAAAATTAAAAAATTTCAACCTATATCCAAAAAAAATGTAATATATTTACTTCAATTGATAAAATTGAAATTTTTTATAAAAGAAAACATCAACATTTGGTAAGGTATGGCAGAAAAAAAATCATTCGAATGTATTGCAATGTTGACAACTTAATAACCGAGGGGAACTATTTTAAAGTGGTTACTGTAATCGTTATTGTATATCACTTAAAAGCACTAGAAACCCAGTTCTCTACATATTTTATATTAAATATTGATTACAAAAAGGAGGATTGGATTCATAGGCTGTTTTGGATTGGCTTAAGTGAGATGATCAGCTCTCATTAAAGCTCAAGAGGAATCTGCTGAGCTTTCGAGTGACTCAAACATAAAAACACGGTTTCCAAAACAGCCCTTGACTTAATTCTGGATCAGAACTTGAACTGTCCACAATCGCTGATATGGCATTAAATGTTCTTCTGCCATTAGACACTACATATTTATGTTAAGTTACTTTCTCAGCTTTAATATATATTAAATCTCAGTATTTTTCATCGCCAAAAAAGGTTCAAGAGGTCTTAAGTCCAGCAGCATCAAGTATTCAGCCAAGATATAATTTGTTATCGAATAAGAAAAAATAGGCATATTTATCTCTTTGAATTTTAGTTTAATACTTACCACTCAACGCATGAGTTCAAACATATCCGAGTGAGCTAAGAAGTTCACAGAATTCCCTTTTATTTATGTTATAGGCTACTACAAAAAAATTTATTATGGTATAGGCTACTATAAAAAAAAATGCAATTATGATTTAAAATAGGGCATATGATTTTTAACCATAATAAAAATAATTTTACGAATTTTTGTGCAACTTTTAAATTTAGGTTTTTTATGTTTCTAAGCAAACTCTAGTAATATATTTTTTCATATGTGCATGTATATTATTCCCTAATAAATAAATCATCAAAAAATATTCATTAATCTGTTTGTTTGGCATTTATACGGTGTCGACAGGAAACTAAGAATCATAAATGGCGTCGAGAATGAAAAACGTTTAAGAATCCCTGTTCTACACTAAAAATTTCTGGTAGGCAATTCAGATCATAACAGCTAATTGTCTGCATCTTTCAAAATCAACTTGAAATCCAAATAACAGACAGATTTGTCTCTTAATTTATAGAGAAATATATACTTTAAATTTGGATTGCCAAATTTATATAGAGATGTGGTTTTAAGGCTTATTATCAAGCCTTTTGAAAAATAATAAAACCTGCCAAACTAGGCTACTTAAAGACAAAAATTTTAATATGTTCATGAAAGACTACAAAAACGGTTTGGCAAACACCTGCACATTGGAATAAGATAAAACAAAACTTCTGTCATAAGATTAAGCCCCTTTGTCCTATTTTTGTCCCGTAAAATATTATCCAATACATTTCAATCAACAAAAACACAATGTTTCAAATATACCTTTATTCTTAGGACATTTGGGCTGCAATTCTTGGGTGTCGTATTCAAATTTACATGGTCCTGAAATGCTACGTAAATTGAGCAAGGGAACAGATTCACGTTTTGGTGACAAAAGATGGTTTGGAAAAGGAAAGGGCTTCTCAAGGTCACCTGGTAAAGCGTCTTCAGCTTCTAAAACAAATTTTAAACTAAACAGACAGAGAAAAATTTAACACTAAAGCTTACTAAACAAACCTGACTGCTTTTCTTTTTAATTACGTGTAAAAATGTAAATATACAGACATGATATGTATACATAAAATTAGATGTATATTCTTTTTTTTTCAAAAATCATTTCTAAAATCTGTTTTTTTATAAAACAAAAGAAAACCTGAAACATTCAACTAAATTCATAAACATAGAACGAACGAAAGCATGAAAGTCATAAAACTAAATTCCTAAAACCAAATTCATAAGAACAAAATTGATGTCATAGAACTAATAGCTGGATAAGTGTAAAATTAATATAACATACTAAATTAAAAAAAATGAATATTGAATAAAAAAATTTTTACCAATCACAAAAAATTAAAAATCACAAAAAATTGACACAATTAAAGGTAAAAAAAATACCAATCAATTAGGAGTTTTCTGCATTAGTTCCCCAACAATAAAACACAAAATATAGTCTCACAAAGTTTAATGGCTGAATTCAACTAACTTTATTCCTCTCTTACATGTCTTATAACTTGATATTTCCTTCTGAAGCCCCAGTACTACCCTTACTTTGGTAGTAATATATCGTTCATCATACCTGCAAACTGACTGAAAAATTATCTATAGGATGATTACTTGTCTCACTAAATTTAAAAATAAAAGCTTAAATGTGTGTTGCAGCACAAATAGGCCATTTTTATCACCCCTCAGCTCTTAATCCTCAGATCCAAGAATATATGCAGTTACATTTTGTTTTCTATGCAGTTACAATTAACGACAAAAAAGTTAAATGTATAGAATTACCGTTTTTAATGAAAGAATCCTCAGAAACCGTGATGAGATCAGCCATTTTCGGAATTTGTGGCAAGTCCATGAAAGATATATGAATGGAGTTAATGCAAATTATGAGAAGCATAATACTATCATTTACACTTGGATACGACACAGATTTTAGTCAGGAGAGTCCTAAAATACGAAAAATATAGTGATATACTAATGACTAACAATGACTTTTAACCACTGCAAAGCATACTTTATTTTAATACAGTTGAAAGCACAGGCTCAACTCCTTTAGCAGTCTAAGGCATTAGAAATCTGGCTATTTCTTTTCTTTTAAGAAGAAGGCGCAAAAATTCAAACACTGCCTTTTTGATGTAACTATTTTTAAAGCACAGTTGTTGATTTTAAGTTATAATAAACTTTTACGGTAAAAAAGCAAAACACAATTGTTAGCTTATTCTATTAGCTGTTACGGCTGCTAGCTGCATTCTTTTAGTAAATTTTTCAAGCCAATAACTATTAGTTTGGAAAATTTGGTTTAACTCCTGAAATGACAGCTTTATTCACAGTTTTAATGCTTAAAACCCTGCAAAGTGTAGGCCCACTATGTATATGCCATTATGTATTTTCAAAAGGTTGTATCTAGCTGTTCTTACTTTTAGGGCTTCAAGAATGTGACAACAGACCTAAAATTAGATCCCAAAAGACATTATACAAACAAAGAAACAATGGCTTGCTAATACGCTGGGTATGTCACAAGTGGTCAAGATACCCACCCATGTGACCGGGAGTACCCTTGACCTTATTCTTACAAACCTTGCTCCATATTACAAAGACGTGTCTTCGAACGGGCCATTGGGCAAATCGGACCATCACACTCTGCTGATGACGGCAAAAAGTGAAATCAGGAAGCTTAAGAAAATAAAATTACTCCGGAGACCTATCACGAGGTCTGCTATTAATACGTACGGAATGTGGGTCGGTACTCACTGCTTCAGCGAAGTATACAACGAAAGCGATGTCAACAGGAAAGCAGAAATATTTCAGTCCCTACTCTATGAGAAATACTTAGAAGTTTTCCCGGAAAAGCAATTTGTCGTGAGTGAATCTGACAAGCCCTGGATCACTCCAAAAATAAAACAGCTGATTCGCGAAAAAACCTCTGTAAGGCAGTCAAGTGGTGACGCAACGTCGTTACGATTATTAAGAAACAAAATCGTTAGCCTTTGTCGCGAGGCAAGAAAGTCTTTCGGAAAATCCCTTTTGGACCCTGAAATAAAAAAGGATCCCCGTAAATGGCACCGTCTAGTGAGGCAGATTGCTGGAAAAACAGTATCATCCAGTATCCGTATTCTGAACGATGATGGGTCACTCGTGAGTGCAAATGACGTCAACAATTACTTTACTGACATTTGTACATCCTTTCCTGCCCCAACTAACACTGAAATAGAGAATCTACTGTCAATATGCCCTGACGAAGGTGAAATCGAAATAGTTGAGTATCAAGTTTTCAATGAGCTGAACAAGTTGTGTCCATCCAGTAGCTCTTTTCCTGAAGAGCTACCTATAAGGTTAATACGAGAGTTCTCTCTTTTCCTTGCCAAGCCACTTGGACACATCATCAGCGAATGTTTCGCCCAGTCAACTTTCCCGTCGTGCTGGAAACGCGCATTTGTGCGTGTTATACCGAAGACTAAAACACCCAAATCTTGCAACGAGTTACGACCGATATCAATCACATCTACCTTTGCAAAAGTCACCGAGTCATTCATCCTGCGTGAATTGCTCAAGCAAACGCGGGAAAACATAGACCGTTACCAGTATGGCGGCCTAAAAGGTTGCAATACCTCGATATACCTCGTGCGCCTAGTTGACATTATCTTTAAGTGGCTTGACAAGGGCAGTACCTTCATTGACCTAGCTCTCGCCGATTTCAGGAAGGCATTTGACCTGATTTGTCATCTTACGGCAGCAAAAAATATGCGAGCAATGGGCGCACAGAAGCGGTCTCTTGCATTAGTGATGAGCTTCCTTCAGGACAGAATGCAGTGTGTATTTCCATTGTTTGAAGGTGACTTGATCTCATACTGGTCTAAACTTACCTGTGGAGCCCCTCAGGGTACAAGACTTGTTGGTTTCATATTTATCTCCCTCATCAACTTCCTCCTTCAGAATTTCGAAGAGCGACTCAAATTCGTTGACGATTTATCATTTGTCCTCAAATACCTCGTGAGAGAAGGTGTAATCGAACGTCAGTTCAGCGAGACCCTTCTGGCATCCTTCTCTGAGGACTGTGAACGTTACAAGTTGACACTGAATGCAGATAAATCAACGATCCTCAGGTTTTGCCCCTTAAAACGTGATCTGGAATTCCCGCAAGTCCCTTTCCCTATTGTTCCATCTGCAAATATCCTCGGAGTCACATTATCGATGGACTGCACATTAACTGAACACGTGGAGAAGGTTATTAAGGCTGGTAATGCATCACTTCAGATCCTAGTCCTGATGCGCAGGTTTGGCTGCGACACTCAAAGCCTAAAAAATGCCTATATTACGTATGTGAGACCTCTACTCGAATATGCCGTCGCTGTCTGGGGACCTTTTGTCCAGAGCATCCACTACCTTTGCGATGACCTTGAATCTTTGCAGAAACGAGCTGTTAACATAATCGTTGGTAACAGAAGTGACGACTACAACAAACTCTTGCAAGAACTGAACCTTGAATCTCTCAGCGACAGACGATTATCACTGATCATGTCCTTCGGCAAGTCACTGCTATCTTCGCCCCATCACAGACTGATCCTCCCACCTGATGCTCCTGTTAACCAAAGAACCAGATCCCAGTCGAAGCTACAACCCCCTGTCTGCAGGACCAACCGCTACAAAAACACGTTTGTCCCCTTTTTCGTTGAAGCATACAACAAGACTTAGTGTTATTTGAATTCACGTGTTAGTGTTTTTATAGCTTTATTTGTATTTTTTTTTTCTTCTCATATTGTTGTAAAGACGACATAAATTAGCCATGGCTACGCTGTTCGATCTTAATAAACCTATGTCTATGTCTATGTCTATGTACTAATGTGAAAAACAACAAACAATATCCCTATTCAATAGATTTTCTATATACCATGGTTGCAGTGACAGCTGTAACCTAAGACAGAGTACACAGATATTGAAATAGCCTGAAACACTTTAAAATGGCGTTTGAAACAAAAATTAACCACAAATTTGCTGTCCAACCTTTTCTAATGGTTCCTCTATAATCTTTTTTAGAAACCTACTAAAGATAAACCGAACCCCATTGCTGCCAAAAGTTTAAAAATACGTTTTGAAAAAAAATTAATGTCTTTCAGTGCACTAAAATTCTTAGGAGAATTTTCTGATATTGTAGACAATATATTAAACAAAACTTTATATTTTATATATAGCCTTACCATATGAGAATTAAGATAAGAGACTGAAACCCATCATTCTGCCAAGGCAAAGCTGCTATAAAAATAATTGATTTCGAAAAGGTAAATCACAGAATATTATATATTAACCTATAAATTAAATTAACTGAAGATCTTCAATTCTTTCAATGTCCTTCCAGATTCTAAAATCTGTATATTCTGTTAAAATCTGTTTCTAAATTCTAAAATTGATACCATACATATTTACATGGTCCAACCTTCTTAATGTTATCCCTCTAAGCCTCTTTAGAAACCTACTGAAGATAAACCACAGCCCACTGCGACCAAAAAGTTTAAAAACACACTTTGAAAAAAATAATTGTCACTCGTTTTTTTTTGTTGTTTTTTTAAACATTTTTTTTAAACTTGTCAATTCGGTAAATTATTGGCGCTTTGTCACATTGTAACAGAGTATTTATATTTAAATAAGTATTAATACCCCACTTTAATTGTTTTTTCCTTAAATTGCGTGCATTTGTATTTTTATGTAAAGATATGCAATTTCAGACACTAATGAACTTGAACTATTTATTAAAAAAATGAAATAATGGACAAAAAGCAAGCAAGAAATATCTTAAAAAAGGAAAACGAGCAAAAAAATATGCCAAAAACACTGAACATATATTTATACAACGGAGACAGAGAGGCAACTCGTTACGCCTCCCTTAGCAACAAAGGAAAATAAAAAAGAAATTACACTTCAATAGCTCTCAGGGAGCACACAGGAAAAAAAGCAAGAAAGAAAGAAAGAGAAGAAAAAAACAAAGAAAAAAACATTAACTCGCTGAGAAAGGGATGGGATTTACAAAACAAAATATAAATAAATCAACAATACATTCAATCATTTGGCAATCTTTGGCATTTGAATACATACAATTATATTTTTTTGACAATCTTGGGAAGGTGATATCTTAAATTAAGTTTTCATCGCTCATTTCTAACAAAAAGGAAAAGAAATTTATTCCAACTATGGTCATGCTTATTTTCAACCAAACGATTCATGCTTTGGAAAAAAGAATCTTTGATTGGATTTTTGAAAACTATGTTCCCAAATTAAGGGGAACATTTGTAGAAAATCAAGAATATTGAGAAATAAAAGATGTTTTAGTTTCAAACAAATTTTATGTCTTCCTAGGTTGTGTTAAAAATGGTCCTGGATTCTTATTGATTGATTTTGAACAGTTTGGAGACCTCGTAAATGTGAATGGAAAGTCAACATCCAAACTACTACTACTAACATCTTACCGCAGCACCAAGCTGCCTGAGGTCAACACAGCTACGCACGCTTCTTCTCCATCCCAATCTATTCAAAGCCTTCCTCTTTAAACCCTCCCAGGAAATTTCCATTTCCTTTAAATCCTTTTTTATGACATCGTCCCACCCCAGACGAGGACGACCTGCTTTCCGTTTAGTCCTAGACGGTTAGCCAAAAAATACAATCTTCGGCGATTTGTCATCCTTCATCCATGGAACGTGCCCTAGCCATCTTAACATATCTTTCATTGTAGACCGAGGAAGCGGGATTGAACCATATTTTTCTGTTTTTCTGCCTACTGTTTGAAATACAGTCAGTCAGCCAGGTACCCAGAATAATCCATAGGTAATTTCTCTGGAAAATATCTAGCAAATAATCATCCGCTTTTTGGAGCGCCCATGCTTCAGAGCCATATTTGACCACTGTCATCACTGTAGCTTCCAATATTCTAATCTTGGTTTACAGACTTTTCTTCCAAACTTTTTTTAACTGTGAAAAAACACCCTGAGCCCTGGCTATTCTACTTTTAACATCTTCACTGCTCCCACCATCTTTAATAATAATACTACCAAGGTAAGTGAAGCTGCCAACATGATCAATCTTTTCGTTACCCATCGTCACCTTTTAATCTTCACTTGTTCCTATTCTGAGTGACTTAGTCTTCTTAACATTAATTTTCAAACGTATTCTAGCACCCTGAGCTTGCAAAACCTCTATAATGTCATTCACTTTGCTGACATTTTCATCTAGGATGCTTTAATCATCAGCATAATCTAATTCCAGGAGTATTTTCCTCCCCATTTGATTCCGTGGTCTCCCATTACCTTTCCTGTGCTCCTTAAGACAAAGTCCATCAAAATGATCCATATAAAGGAGGATAGAACACAACCCTGCTATCTCCTGATTTAATACAAAACCAGATGCTAACCTCAGTTCCTATCTTAACCGCAACAGTGTTATTCTCGTACATAGCACTCATCACTTTAATATATTTGTCTGATATACCATACAAGGATAAGACATTTTCTAAAGTTCTTGTATCAAGAGAATCGAATATAGAAACCACAGTTCATATAATTATCCAGTATGATCATTCCCTATCTCACCCATTATAAAAACCCGGACCAGGGTGCGAGTGCTCTGGAGAACGTTTTTGCAGATAGAAACATAGGCGGTATCAGATCTTTTCACGGGTAGACAAGTCAGATTTCTCTTGAACGCGAAACTTGGCTTCAACGTTGGAACACTAATTTTGGAGAAACTAATTTTAAATTAATTTATTCCAATACATACATGAAAATCGGTAGTTATTTGTGTGATGTTATTATTAGATGTTTTTAGCAATTAAAAATAGGTTTCGAAGTCTCAAGTTGGTTTCAAAGGCATTTTGAGAAAGTTTCTGCCAAAATACGTGTTCCAGGGTAATTGGACCGCTGATTTCAGATCAAATTAGAGGAGCTGTTTGTACGTGCCGATATAAATATAAATATATATATATAATATATATATATATATATATATATATATATATATATATATATATATATATATATATATATATATATATATATATATATATATATATATATATATATATATATATATATATATATATATTATATATATATATATATATATATATATATATATATATATATATATTTATTTATATATATGATTTATATATATATGATATTTGGTGCTTCGCATTGTTATATATAAATTAGAACCCAAGTCCTAAAATTGGTCTCAATCAGGAACCCTAATCGCTATCTAAATTCAGAAAGTGCAAAGATTTTCAAACAGAGGTGTTTATTGTTTAAAGTTCAGGAAAGGTCTGCCCATTTCATATGAAAACATTGATTGAAAACCAAACTAGTTTTATCTAGGCTCTCCGCCAAAACAGGTAACTAGATTTTTCAAATATCACAGGAACTAAATTCTGAGAAAATAAATATCACGACGTGAAAAAAAAATGAAAAACTATCCAGTTGCGGATCCAGAGGGGGGGGCGAGGGTTACCCCCGTAAAGTAGTCTAAAGTAGTGTAATTTACCTAATTAACGCAATTTTGTATTAATTAAACTTGCTCCTAACGTAAGTTTGTCGGATCAACCTACTTTGCGCCCCCCTCCCCTAAAAAAATCCTGGATCTGCCCCTGAAATCATCACGCCTATTCCACCAGTTATTAGAAGAAAAATAATTCCTAATTTTCACAAATTTCATCAACCCCACGCCTCCTTTTTTACAAAATCCTACATAGGCCAATGATTTGAGTCCACTGTATGTAAATAATAGATTAAGTCATAATTTGTATATAAATTAAGTCATACCTGTGGGATGGGACACTTGCAAACCACTTGGCTGGCTCACCAAGTTTTTTTCTGCTTTCGCAATTACGAATAATGCACGTTGTAACCATTTCTCATTGAGTCAACACACTAACCCGCTAATGCAGAAAAAAGTGTTAGGAGCTTTTTGTTCGCACCGAGAACGAAGACCAGAAATGATCTGCGATAAGCTTACTGAATAATTATATGAACTGTGATAGAAACAAACCCTGCTTAACTCCTGATTTAATACAAAACCAGCAGCTATGTTCATTTTCTATATGTCATTCTCGTACATAACACTAATCACTTTAATGTGTTTATCTGATATACCATACAAGGATAAAACATTTGTTAAAGCTCTTCTATCAACAGAATCAAACCCTTCCTCATAATGTATGAAACTGCAGACCAAAGGCATTTGACAACTCAGGCACTTCTCAATTATTAACCTTAGGGGGAAGATTTAGTCAGCACATCCTCTACCTTTTCTAAAACTGTACTGTTCTTCTCTTAAAACTTTGTCTACATCATCTCTCAGTCTAAAAAGTATCATATTACTAAGTTATCTGCTACATATAGAGACCAGACTAATGCCTTGATAATTACCAAACTCACTCTTATCACCTTTTTATAGTGGTTTAATAAAGGTTTTCTTAAACTTGTAAGGTACTTCCCCTTTTTCAAAAATCATATTCGTAATCTTCAGTAACTTATTTCTAACCTCAGATTTACCATAATTAAGAAACTCATTTACCACACTATCAGCACCTGAAGCCTTATTATTTTTTTATACTTTTAATACTGTCACTGATTCTCTCTCGCATAACAAATCTTCCTTCACATCCAAGGTATAACAAACTTTTTCATTTTCCTCTATATCTTTTCCTTCAACGATATCTGGGTTTAGCACATTCTCAAAATATTCTGCCCATCCCTCATAACTCTTTCCTTATCACTAATTGTAGCCCTGTCTCTATCTTTGATTGGGACAATTCTGGATTGACTACTCCCTCTCAATTTATTAACATGCCAGTACAATATTTTACTATTATGCAAAACGTGGACACTATATCCAATGCACCCAGATAAAAAAAAATATTCAATTCAATCTGTTTCCTGTTTTTGACACAAAATGAGCTCCCAGCAATTTTTTAGCTATGTAACGTTAAAACTATCATTATTTGGTTATTTTTCAGCAAAAAAACTTGGGATCAGCCCCAATTCATCAAGATACATCTGATCTTCTCTACAATGTAGCTATATTAGATTCATCTTGATAAAATTAAGTTAAAATGGCAGCTAATATTATATTGACAAAACTAGGTTCTAAGTGTAAAAAATTCTTGTCTATTGTAGAGGAATACCAGACCAATTAAAAATTTTCCTTCAGCCAAATTGAAATGTAGATATTGACTTCTATTATGAGATTCATTTCTTTTTAGAATATCTTGTAGTAACTTGCCAAAATTTGACAGACAGCAACATGTCCTGTCAAAATATAGTTGACTGTCAAAACTTTATTGAACATGTAAAACAGATGAGAAACAATTGGCGTCGAAATTCAAGAATCCTATGACGAAAACATAGTTGTCGAATTTACAGGTACTTTCTCAATAACAAGAGATTTTGGAGGTTATTATTTCTAATAATATTTCACTTGAAAAAACATTTTAAAAAATTTTTTTTTAATTGCAGTTTTACTGATTTGATACTAGATTTTTCGATCATCTGAGGAGCTGCCACTTGACCTCATGCTAAGTTAATATTTTGAAGCATTTAACATGGTTGATCACAACACCCTAATTCATTTATCACTGAATAAATTTTAAGTACACCCTCTCTTAGTAAATTTTAAACATGTTTTCTTTCAAATAGATCCCAAGCTGTAAAATACAAATATTCTCCCTGAACCCCTCCCTAATTAACACGGAATTCCTATCCACCCAAAATGCTAATGAAACATATTAAACTCCTTGGTGTCAAAAACTTCTAATAATCTTAAATAGAAAATGCATATTTCAAGAATTCTAGACTTTCCAGAATAAGGATAGTCAAAACTAAAATTGTTTTAAGTGGATTATCTTAGATTTTAAGTTAGATTAACTTTGAAATGGCCAAATCTTGACAACACTTTAACTGTGAACAACAAAGAAATTTTTGCAGGACCATCAAAGCTGAGACAAAGTGGGCCAATCCAGATAGCGTTTATAAAGAGACCTATACCACACTATTATATCACACAGTATATTAAAGAGACATAGGTCACACAATTACACTCCATATGATTATCCAATTTCGTCCCTATAATTGAGGCAACTTTTTAGTTTTTAGCTTCAACCATCTGAATGATATTTTATGTATTTACACATTTACAAAAGTTGAAGAGAAACAAAGAAATAAAGTAAAAAGAATAGGTATGTTGAATCCACCAGGATCCACCCACAGGTATTCTCCAAGTATTTTGACATATGTCAAATAGGGTTCCAACTTACATCCAAAACAGGTAACTTTTTTGTTCTGTTGAATTTGTTGATGAAAACGCTCCAATTTAAGAAAATCAGAGTTTTGTACCCTTTTCTGAAAAAACTTAAAACTTCTAATCCAAAAGTTATAATTGTAAATATTTTTTCTACATACTGAAACCTTTTTCAAACCAAAAGTCTTTAAATTAAGTCTTCTGGAGTAGAAAAAGTGTGTTTTTTTAAAACTGTCAATCATCGGTTCCTTTACCTGGTAAAGGCACCAATGATTTGACAGCACAATTTTAGAACCACTGTCAAAACTTCCCTTCAGAACAGGATAACTCTGCTTAGTGGGGACTTGGAACACCATCTCTTGAAGCCTTTGTTATATTTTGACAATGCAAAACTTGGACACTATATCCAAGACACCCAGATATGAAAAGAATATTCAATTCAATCAGTTTCCTAATTTCGACACAAAATGAGTTACTGACAATTTTTAGCTACGTAATTTCTCAAACTGTCACTACTTACTTTTTCGGCAAAAAAGTTGGAATCATCATGATTTTTAGTGATATATTTAATTAACTTTTAACAAAAAATTTAAATACAAAAATCAATGATTCGCCCAAAACCAAACGGTTGACGTGGGTGAAACAGGTAAAAATACATAATATATAACGTCATTTAAATTCAATATAATAAGAAAGAAAGAAAAACAAAGAGAGAAAAGAAAAGAAAGAAAGAAAAAAATAAATAAAGAATAATAATAATACTACAGGGACAGCAACTACATACCATATTCATGCTGTGGGGTTGCACTCACAAACCAACTATAACTTAATTTAAATTAAATCAAATCAAGTCACCTTCAAAACAAACAAAACTAGAATTCATACTTACTTAATAATTTTCTTCAATTTTCCTTTAAAATCACTAAAATTTTCTATCTCTTCATATCATTATCCAAATATTCCATAAATTTATACCCTTTTAATAAAGACAACGTGGATCTGGCAGACACTATAGGTGTATAAGAATCATTTTTACCACTAGTAATTTGGTTATGTATATTCCATTGGCTAAAAACCAACCAATAAACACTACAGCTGCTTCATATTGTACCTATACATAAACACTAATATATAAAATTAATGAAGACCTCTGCAGGCAATACCTAAGATCCCTATAGACTTCTCAAACTGATTCTTCTTCTGATTTTCCAGATAATACTCTAATAGACTCTGTTTTGATAATTCACAGGAATAACAATTGAAGAAAATGTACCCATATATACAAAAGAACAATACAAAATATAGATGAATTAACTAAAAATGTAGAAGCCTAGTATACTAGTTGGAAACATATATTTAAGTTTACGATTCATCCTCAAATTACGCAATAGAATCTGGGATAAAGTTTCAATATGGGATTGGAAACTGAGATTCTCATCTATAATAATGCGAAGATACTTTACTGCCTTTTGATGGGCAAAAAGCTATTTGCCTGTCAAAATTTTACTGCTTTTTGCCCATCAAAAGGCAGTAAAGTATCTTCGCATTATTATAGATGAGAATCTCAGTTTCCAATCCCATATTGAAACTTTATCCCAGATTCTATTGCGTAATTTGGGGATGAATCGTAAACTTAAATATATGTTTCCAACTAGTATACTTAGGCTTCTACATTTTTAGTTAATTCATCCCTATATTTTGTATTGTTCTTTTGTATATATGGGTACATTTTCTTCAATTGTTATTCCTGTGCGAATTATCCAAAACAAGTCTATTAGAGTATTATCTGGAAAATCAGAAAGAGAATCAGTTTGAGAAGTCTATAGGGATCTTAGGATATTGCCTGCAGGGGGTCTTCATTAATTTTATATATTAGTGTTTATGTATAGGTACAATATGAAGCAGCTGCTGGAGTGTTTTATTGGTTGGTTTTTTAGCCAATGGAATATACATAACCAAATTACTAGTGGTAAAAATGATTCTTATACTACACCTATAGTGTCTGCCAGATCCACGTTGTCTTTATTAAAAAGGGTATAAATTTATGGAATAATTTGGATAATGATATGAAGAAGATAGAAAATTTTAGTGATTTTAAAGGAAAATTGAAAGAAAAATTATTAAGTAAGTATGAATTCCAGTTTTGTTTGTTTTGAAGGTGACTTGATTTGATTTAATTTAAATTAAGTTGTAATAGTTTGTTGGTTTGTGAGTGCAACCCCACAGCATGAATATGGCATGTAGTTGCTGACCCTGTAGTATTATTATTATTCTTTATTTATTTTTTTTTCTTTCTTTTCTTTTCTCTCTTTTTTCTTTCTTTCCTTTTATATTGAATTTAAATGACGTTATAAGTATGTATGTATTTTTTTACCTGTTTCACCCCACGTCAACCGTTTGGTTTTGGGCGAATCATTGATTTTTGTATTTAAATTTTTTGTTAAAAGTTAATTAAATATATCACTAAAAATCATGATGATTCCAACTTTTTTTTGCCAAAAAAAGTAAGTAGTGACAGTTTGAGAAATTACGTAGCTAAAAAATTGTCAGTAACTCATTTTGTGTCAAAACAGGAAACTGATTGAATTGATTATTCTTTTCATATCTGGGTGTCTTGGATATAGTGTCCACGTTTTGCATTGTCAAAATATAAACGGCAACAGGGGAATATGGGGTTCGAAAATCCGTGAAGTAATCCAAATCTGCCACTGAACACTGATAACAAGCACACTCGTGTGAACTATGCTGTTTCTCGGGCATGAGCATGATGATAATTCAAAACATTAAACGAGACTTACTCGCAAGGGGGGAGTTTGACTACCCCCCGAAAATCAAAAAAACGTGCTGTTTATAATCCTTTATATTCCAAGTTTTATAATCCAAACGTTGCGCAATTATAATCCTTTTTCACTCAACTGTAATAACTATAGCTGTTTACTGCATATATTGATCTTCACAGTACCACAGCAAATTAGATTGCAAAACCTACTAATCTGATGGTGCTCGTAAAACGTTCCAATTTCGTTATGAAATAAATGTTCTTTTACTTCACTGAGATTAGATCGCGAAACTTACTAATTTGATTATGTTCGAAAAAATATCTGTTTTTAGATAGGTGTGTTCGCTTTGAACTCTGAATCAATACTGTTTGAAAGAGAACATATATAAAATTTGCTAAGAGACGATGTACTTCAAATTTATTCTGTGATAAATGAATTAGGGTGTTGTGATCAACCAAATCAAATGCTTAAAAATATAAAGATAGCATAAGGCCAAGCGCCAGTTCCCCTGATTATGGAAAAATCCAGCATCTAACATAAAATCGGTTGAACTACAATAAAAAAACAACTTTTTTAATGTTTTATTCATGTTCAATTTTATTAAAAATAATAATCATCAAAACCTCTTATTGTTGAGAAAGTACCTGTAAATTTGACAACTATGTTTTCATCACAGAACCCTTGAATTTTGACACCTATTGTTTCTCATATGTTTTTACATGTTCAGTGAAGTTTTGAAAGAGTCTCCTATATTTTGACTGTCAAAATTTTTGACAAGGTTATTACAAGATATTCTCAAAGAAATGAATATTGTAATAGAAGCCAATATCTACATTTGAAGTTGGCTGAAGGTAGATTTTTAGACGCTTGGAACATAGTTTCATCAATTTAATATTAGCAGTCATTTTAACTTAATTTTATACAGAAAAGGTCAATAGGGCTACATTTTAGAGAAGATGATACATCTTTTGATGGGCAAATACATCAAGATACATCTCATCTTCTCTAAAATGTAGCCCTATTGACCTTTTCTGTATAAAATTAAGTTAAAATGACTGCTAATATTAAATTGATGAAACTATGTTCCAAGCGTCTAAAAATCTACCTTCAGCCAACTTCAAATGTAGATATTGGCTTCTATTACAATATTCATTTCTTTTGAGAATATCTTGTAATAACCTTGTCAAAAATTTTTGACAGTCAAAATATAGGAGACTCTTTCAAAACTTCACTGAACATGTAAAACAAATGACAAACAATTGGAGTCAAAATTCAAGGGTACTCTGATGAAAACATAGTTGTCAAATTTACAGATACTTTCTCAAAAATGAGAGGTTTTGATGACTATAATTTTTAATAATATTTAACATGAAAAAAAACATTAATAAAATTGTTTTTTTATTGTAGTTCAACCGATTTTATGTTAGATGCTGGATTTTTCCATAATCAGGGGAACTGGCGCTTGGCCTTATGCTATCTTTATATTTTTAAGCATTTGATTTGGTTGATCACAACACCCTAATTCATTTATCACAGAATAAATTTGAAGTACATCGTCTCTTAGCAAATTTTATATATGTTCTCTTTCAAACAGTATTGATTCAGAGTTCAAAGCGAACACACCTATCTAAAAACAGATATTTTTTCGAACATAATCAAATTAGTAAGTTTCGCGATCTAATCTCAGTGAAGTAAAAGAACATTTATTTCATAACGAAATTGGAACGTTTTACGAGCACCATCAGATTAGTAGGTTTTGCAATCTAATTTACTGTGGTACTGTGAAGATCAATATATGCAGTAAATAGCTATAGTTATTACAGTTGAGTGAAAAAGGATTATAATTGCGCAACGTTTGGATTATAAAACTTGGAATATAAAGGATTATAAACAGCACGTTTTTTTGATTTTCGGGGGGTAGTCAAACTCCCCCCTTGCGAGTAAGTCTCGTTTAATGTTTTGAATTATCATCATGCTCATGCCCGAGTAACAGCATAGTTCACACGAGTGTGCTTGTTATCAGTGTTCAGTGGCAGATTTGGATTACTTCACGGATTTTCGAACCCCATATTCCCCTGTTGCCGTTTCTATCACCCAAGTTTGATATTTAGCCATTATTGAGGCATACCTGTCCTGGTTATATTTTTAGCCGTGCCAGTAATTAAAGGCAAAAGCCAACAGTACGTTAAGATTAGAGTGGGTAAACAAATAATTTATCTATTTGAAGTGGGCGAAGTCTCTTTACTTTAATTGGTATGGGTCGTAATCGCAAACGTAATCATCCCGCTGAGGACTCAGAAAACCCGTTGAATTCTACGGCTACTAGTACCAGAAGATGTATCACCCAAGTTACCGTGGAAACTTTATCACATAATTTTAACAAAATACTTGAAGCTGTCCAAGAAAATGGTAAAAAACTAGACATGGTGAACGATAAGTTAAAAACACTAGACGCTCGTGTTTCCAAATTAGAGTGTGACCCAGTCTGACCAGTGTTCTCAAGTTGCTGTTCATGATAGTAGAATTGAAGTTCTAACAAATGAGAACTCATCCTTGAAATCACAATTATCAGTTCTTGTTGATGAGGCTAAGGCCCAGGGAAATGCAGTTTTGGAAATGTCGGAAAGGCTTGTTAAACTGGAAATTGAACAGAGGGGTAAAAACATAATTGTTTGGAATGCAGGTTGCGAAAGTAAAAATGTTGCTGTTGCTTTGTTCCAGGATATTGTTAAAATGGGTTTAGAACAGCCTATAGTACCACCATTCAAAGTTCTTCAGTATAAGAAGGATGCCAAATTTTTCAAAGTTGAACTAAGTGACAAGGGAACAAAAATTGGTCTATTACGCTGTGCAAAAAAACTAAAGAATAAGAGTGTTGGCCCATTCAAGGAATTGTTTCTTAGTGATGATGCTACCCCTGAGTTACGTCGGGCTAGAAAAATTTTATTTCATAAGCGAGCCCAGTTACGAGATGCAGGTTTTGATGCTTGGGTTTCTAAATCTTTCCCACCTTGTGTTCAATTTAAACGCCCTGATGGATCTATCGCTAAGTATTTTCAGAATGATGTAATTACTGCAATTACTAGACCGGTTATTAGCCATGACAATGGAGTGCGTAGTCAAAGAGGTCGTATCGGAAAGCAGAAGTGAATGTTTTGCTTGTTTGTAGTTAATCAAGGAAAATTATATTTGTTTTTATAGTTTGTGATGTAAAGTTAAGTAATTTAATTGGCTGTTAGAGTTTAGATTGGATGCCCTCAGTGTGATTATATTGTGCTCTTTGGTGATTAATAATGATTGTTTTCTTCGTTTACCTTTATTTAGAATTCATACCTTATTTCTTTTGGTGTTTTATCTTTTTATTTTTTATTTGGTTTATTTTTGTTGGGAGTATTGAGAGAGTATCTTTAATTGTGATTGGTACATGCCCTATTCGTCACCACAGGCCATTTGGATCTTTAATAGATACTGGTTAGAGATCTTGTTCTACCCCTGGGGAATCGTAGTATAATTGATTTGGAAAATAAGAAGGTTAATTTTTATAATTATTTTAATGAATGTTTTAATAGAAATTTGGACTTTGTGGTTCCAGCTTTTAACCCCCCTGAGGATTCTAAATTTGTTTTTAGTTATGATTTTCCTGATGTTGAGTATCGACATGGTGGATCGGAAGATTTTGGGATTTTTCATTTGAATTGTCAGGGCCTAAATACGACGTTTGATTTTTTAGTGAATCTAGGTAAACTTAATCTTTTCCATGTGTTTTCTTTGACGGAGACCTGGTTGAAGGACCACAATTCCTCTCTTTTAGATATACCTGGATATACTTTGTTTATTCGGAACCGGGAGTTACGTCAACACGGGGGTCTTGTGGCTTATGTTCGTGAAGATCTCCATGTTAGAGTCCGAGATGATCTAAGTGAATATAAGGAAATGGTGTGTGAAACACTAGTATAACAAGCTAAATTGAATAATTTTGATACATATTTAGTAATTGTATATAGGCCTCCTTCTGGTTCTATTCAAGAATTTTTTGAGAATCTTCATGAACAGCTGGCAAAAGTATAAATTAGTAATAACCCTTGTTTTGTTCTAGGTGACTTTAAACTTAACATGCTGGATATGGAGTCTTTTGTGACTTCTCAGTTATTAAATTTGTGTATGTCTTATGGGCTGTTCCAAACGATTAACATCCCAGCTAGAGTTTCTAGGGCATCTGCAAAACTTTTGGATAATATTTTTTCCAATTCACCTTTTAGATAACCACGAGTCCTTGTAAATGTGGAATCTAACCACTTTGGTGTTTTTGCAGATTTTAAGGTATCTATTTCTAAGTGAGAAACTCCTGAACGGAGTAAAAGAGTTGTAGTTTTTGATCGTAGTGCCCTATTGAAACTAAAAAATAATATGGTTCATATTGATTGGGTATCTCTGTTTGGAAATGAGAGTGATGTAAATACTAAATTTTCACTCTTTTATAGTAAGCTTTTAGAAATGGTTAAGGAAGTGGGAGCAGTGAAGAATTCGAAACGTCGAAAACATAATGGAAGGAAGCCATGGATAACGCATGACCTTCTTCGAAAAATAAATGTAAGAGATAGACTGTTTAAGTCACAAGCTTTAAGACCGACGGATGAGAATAAAGAGCAATACCGTGCTTTTCGTAATTGTTTGAATAGTCTCCTCCGTGAGGCAAAACAAAAATATTTTAGTATGAAGTTCAAGGATGTTAAAGGTAACCCGTTGAAAAGTTGTCAAATAATCCGTAATGTTATAGGTCAGCGGTCTAATAATCTACCAACTGAAGTGACTGTTAATGAGGTCATAATTGCAGATGGTACTGGTATTGTAATGAGTTTTTAAATCATTTTTGTTCGGTAGGCCTACAAATAGCCGAGATGATTTCCTCGTCTCCAGATGACCCACCCTTTGGATCTACTCTACCATCTCCTGCAAATGTATCGCACCATCTAAAGATGATTATATTAGATGATTTAAGGGATATTATCTATAGTATGAAAAATAGTTCGTCCGGTAGTGACCTAGTCAGCCTAAAAATTCTAAAATGCATTTTCCCTTGTATATCTGGTGTTTTGACATCACTGATTAATGATTGCTTCCGTCAATGAGGGTTTCCAGATTGTTTAGAAAATGCAAGAGTGACACCGGTTTATAAAGGTGATGATAGAAATGATTTGGGTAATTATCACCCAATATCAGTCTTGCCAGTTATTTCTCGTCTTATTGAAAAATGTTTTAGTAATCGGTAGACCTATTTTTTAGAGAAGTTTAAATTGTTGCAATAATCAGTTCGGTTTCAGAAAAGATATGAAGACAGAGGATGCATTGATATTTTTGACTAGTATAATTAACATAGCTTTAGATGAAGGATTTAAGGTTGGTGCAGTGTTTCTAGACCTACAAAAGGCTTTTGATACAGTTGACCATGGCCTACTCCTGGAAAAATGCGAGGTCTATGGGATCCGAGCTTAATCTCTTGACTTTATACGGAGTTTCCTTAGTAACGGGTACCAGTTTGTAGATATGACTTGTATACAATCAGGTGCCCGCCCAGTGACTAGTGGTGTCCCGCAGGGGTCAGTTCTTGGTCCGATTCTTTTTTTATTTTATATTAATGATATGCCTAATTGTATCCCAAGTTGTTGTTTAATGTTAGTGATATGGCCAAAAATCCCAGGAATCAGACGGTGTCATTATTTGCTGATGACACAGTGGCTGTTAGTACCGCGAAGACAGAAGAATTACTTCAGACATCGATGAAAGATGCTATTGAAAGGTTATATTCCTGGTTGAGGGTAAATAGATTAAAGATTAATCAGGGTAAGACTAATTTTGTTATTTTTTCCCGTTCACCAGATTTTTATCCATGGTTTCAGGATATTGCAACACAATATGGAGCTTTAAAGCGGGTGTGTTCTTATAAGTACCTGGGGGTTTATATTGATGATGTTTTATCATTCAAGCGCCATGTACATTATGTTTGTAAAACCGTGTCTCGTAACCTGGGTATAATGAGAAAACTTAAGCATTTTTTTCCTCCTTTTGTTATGCGCCTTCTTTATTATTCCCTTATCCATCCATATATATTGTATTGTAGTAGCGTTTGGCTTGGAACATTTCCTTCTATTGCTCGGCCAATACGAGTTCTACAAAGCAACGCTGTTCGGCTGTTAGATGGCCTACAACCCCGGGATTCGGTACGAAACGTGTATGAGCGTGTAAAGATACTGCCAGCTTCCTGATTACTGGAGTTGTATACACTTCTATTCATTTTTAGGATTCAGAGGGGTATAAACCTCCCGTGTTTTGATAGCTTGGCTAACCTGAGATCTTTTGTCCATGATTATGATACTAGGTCATCTGCAGAGATTAATATTCCACAGGTAGTTTCGGCCCGATCGATGTTTTCTTTGCTTCACAGGGGGATCAGAAGTTGGAACCATCTTGATCAAAATATAAAAAATATAGGTGATATTTCTTCGTTTAAGATAGTAATTAAAGGGATGCTTTTTAGCAAGTATGAATTTTAGGTTTTTTTTTTGTTTTTTTTTTAATAATGATACTGGTAAATTTTTATGGCTCCTGGGGGTGATTATTATGAATATGATTGCAAATTTAATGAAAATGTTAAGGTTTAAGGTTTGTGGTGCTGATTGGGGACTCTGATATAGGTAGGTTATTATTTTTTTTTTGTTTTTTTATTTTTTGTTATGTTAGTGTATTTTTGCCACCCCCTTCGACAAGTTTTTACTTCTTGGGTTGGCCGTTAAACTTATGTTAAATTGTTTCTTTGTTTATAAGAAATCTCTCACTCTCTCTAAAAAAAAAATAGATCCCAAGCTGTAAATTAAAAAAATATTCTCTCTGAACCCCTTCCTAATTAGCATGGAATTCCTATCCCACCCAAAATTCTAATGAAACATGTTAAACTCATTGGTGTCACAAACTTCTGAATCATATTAGGACATGCATATTTCAAGAATTCTGGACTTTCCAAACTATAGTTTTATAAAGTAGATTAAACTGGTAGATTGACTTTGAAATGGCCAAATGCTGACATCACCTTAACTGTAAACAACAAAGAAATTTTTGCTGGACCATTAAAGCTGAGAAAAAGTGGGCTATTCTAGGTAGCATTTATAAAGAGACCTATATCAGCTTATTATATCACACAAAATATTATAGAGACCTAGGTCACACAATTACACTCCATATGATTGTCCAATTTTGTGCCTATACTTGAGACAATTTTTCAGTTTTTTACTTCCACTATCTAAATAGTGTTTTATACAACTACGAATTTAAAAAAGTTGAAGAGAAACAATAAAATAAAATAAAAAGAATAGGAATGTCAAATCCACCCACAAGTATTCCTGAAGTATTTTGACATGTGTCAAATAGGGTTCCAACTTACATCAAAAACAGGTAGCTTTTTTGTTCTGTTGAATTTGTAGACGACAACACTGAAATTTAAGAAAATCAGAGTTTTGTACCCTTCTCTCATAAAACTGCAAATTTCTAATCAAGCAGTTAGATTTGTAGATATTTTTTCTACATACTGAAACCCTTTTCAAACCAAAATTCATTAAATTAAGCCTTCTGGAGTAGAAAAAGTGCATCTTTTTTTACAAAAACTATTGAACCATGAGTAACTTTACCCTACAGTTAATTTTATATTTACCTTAATGTTAAAAGAGTTAGTATGTTCTGGCATCAAAATACACCCTTTTGGCTATTTACCCCTTCCTGGAAAAAGTGGAAAAGGGCATGGGTAGGGGTGGTTGTCCTCTGATCACTTTAGAATCTTAAAATTGGCACTAGGACTTTTGATTTCCACTTTAATGAGCCTCAATAAAAAGTTTATAAGACCATTCTTCCCATAAATACTTTATACCTTAACAATAGACAACTTGCACAGCTTAAAGCCTTTGCCTTAGAAGCTGTAAGGGGAGAATGGCTGTCCCCTCAACAATGAGGCATAGTTATATGACCTTTGGACTATTTTTGAACAAAATGGCTGCCTCCAAATTTGGTACTTGGGCACTATATGGGCCTTTACAAGGAAACCAGTCACAAAAAAACCTGTTTTTTTGTGGGTTGATTCAAAAAACTGCTATAGAGTAATGCAATAAATAGCATGGTTTATATTGCGTATACAATATTTAAACTGTTGTTTTTGGGGGTTTAGGGGGGGGAGGTGCCTAGGTTAGGTTATGTATTTAATATATGCTATGCTTTACCTTCTAATTTACAATTGAATGAGCCCCATTCAAAATATATAAAACCACCCCTTCCATATGAAGTGCCTCTGGGGAAAAAAGAAATATAATACATTGAACCCTTATGGCTCTTTCTTATAGGCAATGTTATAGCATGCCTAAGACTTAAACAGATAGCAGGGTTGGATCTAGGGGGTGGGGGGGCAGAGTGTAAGTGCCCTAAATGGCATGTCCTGAAGGCAAAAAACAACCTAAAATTTTAATAATTATGGGTGAAAATTGTAATATTTAATTATTTGGTGCCAAAACAAGACTAGTCCATCTCAGAGTGAAATAAGGTGTTAATGTACAGTTCAGTTTCATCAGAAGAAAACACTTTCGAATTTTGAAAACAACTTTAAAAAATCCAAAAAAAACTTACTTACATCATTCATAAGGATTATGCTTTACTTTACTCCCTAACCCTCCTTAGTTGGCAAATTTAAAAAAATTTTCAAGAACATTAAAAACCTGAAAATATTCAAATTAGTTTTAAATCTTAACCTCTAACAATCTTAAAATCATAACATATAGCCCAAGCTATATATTTCCAATACATTTTCTGTTAGTTGAGTTGAATTTGTCAATGTTGATTCAGTTTATGGTTATATGGTGATTTCTTCTCAAGAACCTGATTGTGCGTTAAAATTCTTTATAATTTACTGGATTTAAATTCAACTCATATTTCCCATATTTCCATATATTATTTGTTGACCATAATTCCTTTGTTTCTTCAATTTCATCCATTCTTGAATATGATTTAGTCAACTATTATATCACTTTAATTGAATAGCCTAGGCCTACAAAGACCATTAGGGGGAAAGGGAAACTGGAGATTAATTGTCCAAAACGCAAAAATAAAAATTGTCTCTCTTTGGTTCTAGCATGTCACCTTGTGAAGAGAAACTATTCTAGACCTTTATAAGCATGTTTTTATGACAATTAACCAAAATAATTATTTGAAATACTGTATAAATCTTTAAATAAAGCAAAAAAAAATCCTTTGCGAAATTAATGACCATTAATGAAAATATTTACTAATGTCAAACACTGTCTCGAATAGAATTTCTGATATTAAAAAAGACCAACCATTGCAAATTGTTACAAGAATTTAAGAAAGCCCAAAATTTTCAATTCAGGTTGACGAACCAACTGATATTACTACATTGGCTCAATCGTTAATATATGTCAGGTACATTTATAAAGATTCGTAGAGGAAGAATTGTTATTTTTTCGTGCTATAAAAGACCATAATACAGGGAAAGACATAATTATATTGCAAAGTTGAGAAATTTTTAATACTGAAAGTTTGGAAGGAAAAAGTTGTTGTTGAAAATGCACAGATGGTGTAAGATGGGGTGTAAAATGCACATATTAGGCATAAATATTGGTTTTAAATCATTTTTCCAAGCTGCTCATTATGATCATATAACTTTTGCTCACTACCTTATTCTTCAAGAGGCCCTTGCAGCAAACAACAGACCCACAATTAAACAACATGCTTCAGTCAGTCCAACCCCCACAATCACTTTACTCAATTCGGACCATCCCCACACCCCCCCCCCCTCTCACTCATTGTCCTCCCAAAAATCCACTTCCTTTTGACTCCGTTCTTCTACGTGCGTCCAAGAAGTTACCGACCGGTTCTGGACTCCACCCGTTATTTGCCAAAACAAACCCGACCCCTCCCCTCTCAGACACCCCCAACCGTACTTCCCTCCCTCAGCATCATCTTGAACCCCCCCCCAACCCCCATATAAAGAACACTCCCAATTTGACTTATTCCCAGATCACCAGGAAACCTTTCTCCCTTCCCTTGCACTTTACCCCCCCCTGGCTACCCTACCAGTATGACTCTGGTTTAAGAGTAGGCAGGTAGAACGATCCACAGGTAACACATCCATGCAGAGTTTCTAAAACTTTAAATAGTAAGACGAATCCCACCGTTGTTCCATCCCAACTTAATAATATTTCCATAATTTGTCCGCTGTCCTTCTTTTCTCTCAAGCCTGGTCCAGGCCCATCTTCTAATAATACACTAAAACTACACCCATACCCACCGCACTCTTCCCCTAAACTTTAACCCCAAATATCTCCCCGCCCTCCTCCCGAATGAGATGCTTCTCTCCTCCCAGATCCACGTTCCGCCAACCCCCACTGCCTCCCCCAAATAAAACACCAAAAAATGTTCACTATATTAAACGTGTTAACTTACCCGAGGTGCTTGTTACGAAAACCGAAAGCCAGGAATTCGACAAATTTATAGAGCGAGAGACACTCTGTCAACTACACAGAATTGATGAAATCGCCATAACTGTGATACAAGCACAGACCCCTGATTTATTAAACATGAATAGTTTATCTCAATTCATAAAAATTTGCCCTCATTATTGTTCTTTAGATAAAAAGGGAGGCGGAATACTATTATTTGTAAATAATTATCTCTTTCCTAAATTAATGCATGCTCCCAACCTTTCAGATTACGATGAAATCATTTGGGTAAGTGTAAGACCCAAAGTTTTACCACGCCCCTTTAATTTGATTATGTTTTGCTGCTTCTATTATTCCCCAAATCAAAACGCTGCACAAAGACAGCGATTCTACCAACAACTGCATAGTAGTGCCGACTTTGTCCTATGTAAATTTCCCGAACGCCGGTATTTTCTTAGTAGGTGATGCTAATGATCTAAAGTAAAATCCCCTTTGTAGTTCCCTAAACTTAAAACAAATAGTAAAAATACCAACAACAAAAGGAAATTCAACCCTTGATTTGATTTGCACCAATTTGATTTGCACCCTCCTGTCCCCTTCCCCCGTTAGGAGGAATTTACCATTTTTGTTTATTAACGAAGCCTCTCAATAGCTTTAATCATACTTCTTCTGTTACTGAGTTCTCTTATCGCCCAATTTCCAATGATGGCCTTTACACATTTGGATCTTGGATTACCAATGAAAACTGGTTGGCCCTCAAAGGAAAAAATTACATTAATTTTAAAGTCTCCAAATCCCAAAATCTGATTAAAACAAAATACATAAATTCCTTCCCTGTGAAAAAAGTAAAAACATGTTCTAATGACAAACCATACATTACTAGCCAATTGAAAAAACTAATTAGAATTAAATTGAATCTACTAAAGAGTGGTAAAACATCCGAAGCCAACTCACTGCATAAACATGTAAAAAAAGAAATATCTAAATCTTAATCTTCATATTACAAATGCAAAGTCCAGGATTTATTTTCTACAAAGCCAAAACAATGGTATAATAGAATAAAGAAAATTTGTGAGAAAACACATAATAATATAGATTTCCATTTCTAAGAAGACCCTTCAGTTACAGCCAATGATCTAAACAGGTTTCTTTCTTCTATAGCTCAGAACATCCCTCCCCTCTCTTTTGACACTCCTTATGATTTGTGCTCTCTAAATTTTTCCGTTATTTCACCCTCGGATGTGGAGGCAAAAATTAATAACATTAAAAAGTCCAGTGCATATCCATTAGACATTCCGATTGTACTAATTAAAACCTTTGCCGACAATCTCTCAGAACATCTGTCCTGACTTTTTAATGAAATTACATCTACCGGTGAGTTCTTAAATTGTTGGAAATTAGGTTTTATTGCTCCCGTAAAAAATAAAGTTAAAATTCATGATTTGATGGTGTCCGTCCCATTACTCATACTCCAGTTTTTTCGAAGTTATATGAAAGCTTTTTAGCTGTGTGGTTAAAAGTTAAAATAATCCCAAACGTTGACCAAAGACAATTCGGAAACCTACGCTCTACATCTACTACCCACTATCTTGTTCACCTTATGGACACAATGTGCAAAACACTCGAAAAACCCAATAACTGGCTCAATGTTATCGCTGTTGACTTGCAAAAAGCTTTTGATTTAATTAACCAAAATATACTATTAGAAAAGTTATCTTATGACTTTCAAGTTGACCTTAATTTAATTAGAATAATTGCGTCTTTCCTCTCTAACAGAACGCAAGTCGTGAAATACCTGGATGTATATTCTGATCCCCTCCCAATTTATAATGGTGTGCCCCAAGGAACCGTCTTAGGTCCAATTTTGTTTCTTACAATGATAAACAACCTTGGTGTTTATTTCCCGGATAGATGGAAATTCGTTGATGATCTAACTGTCTTAGAGACATGTTCCAAAAATTCCAAAAGCAACCCAATATACATCGTGGAATCGATATCAGCCAAAGCTCTCACTGATGATATGAAAGTCAACCCTTTAAAGTCAACTGTTCTTGCTATTAATTTCCTTAAAACTCCTCCTTCTTTCTCCTGTCCAATCCCCCCTGAAATTTCCGTTACAACTATGAAATTACTGGGCGTTACCATCTCAAGCGACTTAAAATGGGATTGTCATATTAATGACATCTTAAAACATGCAAATACCGCATTTTCCCTCCTTAAACTCCTTAAAAAGTTTAAATGTCCTAAATCGCACTGTTTGAGGATGTTCTTGTCATTTGTACGCCCAACCCTTGAGTACGCCTGTCCTGTTTGGCATCCTGGCATTTCCATTGAATTGTCGGACAGAATAGAGGCAGTACAAAAAAGGTGTCTAAGATTTATCTTCAATTAGGGCAAAGTACCTTATATTTCCCTTCTTAGGAGAGTTAATCTTGTCACCCTTAAGGAAAAGAGAGCAAAAATTACCTTGCGTTTTGCTAACAATGGCCTTCATAACCCTCGAAAAACTCCCCTTTTCCCCGGTCAATATTCACCCCTTTGACCCCACCTCCCGCGTTCTGTGTCAACAAAAATCCCCCTTCTCGCCCCAAAAAGAGTTTGCACGGAAAGATATAGAAGAACTTTTATCCCTTACATAGTTGACATTTTCAACCACTGAATCTCCGCTGCCCCCCCCCTCCCTCACTCTTTACCTCATTGTTATTAGTTTAATGCTCATTTTGCAAATTTGGGGGTTTTATATTTATGTTTGTTAGTCACAAACTAACTTATGTTTTTTTTTGTTTGCTGACGTTTGACGTTGTAATATTTTTGCTGACGACATTGGCCTTCTAATTTTATGAGTTTACTTTGTACTTTGTTTTTGTTTTTAACGTTTTTACGTATTTGACATTGACCCTTTTATAATTTTATGTTGTTGTTTGATTGTTTGTTTTTCTTTTTCTTTTTTCGCTGTATTTGACGCTAAAGGGCGAATTCGGCCCTTTTGGGCTTGTGATAGCCATTTTTCAGCAATAAATCTTATCTTATCTTAAATCATTCCAAAACGTTTATTGCAAAAATTACTGCAGATCACCTAAAAGCACTAGAAACCCAGTTCTCTACATATTTTATATTAGATATTAATTACAAAAAGGTAGATTGGATTCAAAGGCAGTTTTGGATTGGCTTAAGTGAGATGATCAGCTCTCATTAAAGCTCAAGAAGAATCTGCTGAGCTTTCGAGTGATTCAAAAATAAAAACAGAGTTTCCAAACCAGCAATTTACTGAACTCTGGATCAGAACTTGAACTGTTCACAATTGCTTATATGGTGTTAAGTCTTCTTCTGCCATTAGACACTACATATTTATGTTAAGTTATTTCTCAGCTTGAATATATATTAAATCTCAGTATTATTCATCGCTAAATAATATTCAAAAGGTGTTACGTCCAGAAGCATCAAACATTCAGCCAAGATTTAATTTATTATTGAATAAGATAAAATAGACATATTTATCTCTTTGAATTTTAATTTAATACTTAGCATTCAACGCCTGCGTTCAAATATATTCAAGCGAACTAAGAAGTTCACAGAATTCCCTTTTATTTATTTTATAGGCTACAGCAAAAAGAATTTATTATGGTATAGGCTACTATAAAAAAATGCAATTATGATTTAAAATAGGGCATATGATTTTTAACCATAATAAAAATAATTTTACGAATTTTTGTGCAACTTTTAAATTTAGGTTTTTTATGTTTCTAAGCAAACTCTAGTAATATATTTTTTCATATGTGCATGTATATTATTACCTAATAAATATATCACCAAAAAATATATATTAATCTGCTTGTTTTAAATTTATATGGGGTCACCAGGAAACTAGGAATCATAAATGGGGTCGTGAATGAAAAAAGTTTAAGAAGCCCTGTTCTACACTAAAGTTTTCTGGTAGGCACTTCAGATCATAACAGCTAATTGTCTGCATATTTCAAATTCAAGTTGAAATCCAAATAATAGACAGATTTATCTCTTAATTTATAGAAAAATATACACTATAAATATGGATTGTAAAATTTATATAGAGATGTGGTTTTAAGGCTTATTATCAAGCCTTTTGAAAAATATAAAAACTTGCCAAACTAGGCTACTTGCAGGCAAAAATTTAAATATGTTCATGAAAGACTACAAAAACGGTTTGGCAAACACCTGCACATTGGAATAAGATAAAACAAAACTTCTATCATAAGATTAAGCCCCTTTGTCCTATTTTTGTCCCGTAAAATATTATCCAAAACATTTCAATCAACAAAAACACAATGTTTCAGATATACCTTCATTCTTAGGACATTTGAGCTGCAATTCATGGGTGTCGTATTCAAATTTACATGGTCCTGAAATGCTACGTAAATTGAGCAAGGGAACAGATTCACGTTTTGGTGACAAAAGATGGTTTGGAAAAGGAAAGGGCTTCTCAAGGTCACCTGGTAAAGCGTCTTCAGCTTCTAAAACAAATTTTAAACTAAACAGACATAGAAAAATTTAACAGTAAAGCTTACTAAACAAATTTGACTACTTTTCTTTTTAGTTAGGTGTAAAAATGTAGATATAGACATTAAATGTATACATAAAATTAGATGTATATTATTTTTTTTTTCAAAAATCATTTCTAAAATCTGTTTTTTTATAAAACAAAAGAAAACCTGAAACATTCAACTAAATTCATAAACATAGAACGAACAAAAACATGAAAATCATAAAACAAAATTCCTAAAACCAAATTCATAAGAACAAAATTGATAGCATAGAACTAATAGCTTAATAAGTGTAAAATTAAAATAACATACTAAATAAAACAAAATTAATATTGAATAAAAAAAATTTACCAAAAAAAAAACATTTTACAGCTTACCAATCACAAAAAAATTGACACAACTAAAGACAAAAAAACACCAATCAATTTGGGTTTTCTGCATTAGCTCCCCATCAATAAAACACAAAATATTGTCTGCAAAAGTTGAATGGCTGAATTCAACTAACTTTATTCCTTCAACTAACTTCATGAAAGACTACAAAAACGGTTTGGCAAACACATGCTCATTGGAATAAAATAAAACGAAAGTTCTATCTTAAGATCAAGTCCCTTTGTCCTATTTTTGTCCCGTAAAATATTATCCAATCCATTTCAATCAACAAAAACACAATGTTTCATAGATACCTTCATTCTTAGGACATTTGAGCTTCAATTCCTGGGTGTCGTATTGAAATTTACATGGTCCTGAAATGCCACGTAAATTGAGCAAGGGAACATATTGACGTTTTGGTGACAACAGATGGTTTGGAAAAGGAAAGGGCTTCTCAAGGTCACCTGGTAAAGCGTCTTCATCTTCTAAAACAAATTTTAAACTAAACAGACATAGAAGAATTTAACAGTAAAGCTTACTAAACAAATCTAACAGCTTTTTCTTTTTATTTACGTTTAAAAATGTAAATATACAGAAATGATATGTATACATAAAATTAGATGTAAATTCTGTTTTTTTTTTCACAAATCGTTTCTAAAATCTGTTTTTTTATAAAACAAAAGAAAATCTGAAACATTCAAGGAATCTCATAAACATAGAACGAACAAAAACCTGAAAGTCATAAAACTAAATTCATAAAACTAAATTCATAAGAACAAAATTGATAGCATAGAACTAGTAGCTTGATAAGTGTAAATTTAAAATGACATACTAAATAAAACAAAATTAATATTGAATAAAAAAAAATTACCAAAAAAAAAACATTTTACAGCTTAACAATCACAAAAAATTGACTCAATTAAAGGTAAAAAAAAAATACAAATCAATTAGGAGTTTGCTGCATTAAGTCCCCAACAATAAAACACAAAATATAGTCTCCAAAAGTTTAATGGCTGAATTCAACTAACTTTATTCCTCTCTTACATGTCTTATAACTTGATATTCCCATCTGAAGCCACAGGACTACCCCTACTTTGGTGGTAATATATCGTTCATCGTACCTGCAAATTGACTGAAAAATTATCGATAGGATGATTACTTGTCTCACCAAATTTCAAAATAAAAGTTAATTATCTGAATTTAAATGTGTGTTGCAGCACAAAGAAGCCATTTTTATCACCCCTCAGCTCTTAATCCTTAGATCCAAGAACATATGCAGTTACATTTTTTTTTCTTAGGACCTCTTATTGACAAAAAAGTTAAATGTATAGAATTACCGTTTTTAATGAAAGAATCCTCAGAAACCCTGATGAGATCAGCCATTTTCGGAATTTGTGGCAATTCCATGAAAGATATATGAATGGACTTAATGCAAACTATGACAAGTATAATACTATCATTTACATTTGGATACGACACAGATTTTAGTCAGGAGTCCTAAAATACAAAAAATATAGTGATATACTAATGACTAACAATGACTTTTAACCACTGCAAAGCACATTTTATCATATTACATTTGAAAATACAGGCTTAACTCCTCCAGCAGTCAAAGCCATTAGGAATCTGGCTATTTCTTTTCTTTTAAGAAGAGGGCGCCAAAATTCAAACACTGCCTTTTTGATGTAGCTATCTTTAAAGTGTAGTTGTTGATTTTAAGTTATATTAAACTTTCACGGTAAAAAAGCAAAGCATAGCTGTTAGCTTATTCTATTAGCTGTTACGGCTGCTAGCTGTATTCTTTTAGTTAATTTTTCAAGCCAAAAACTATTAGGTTGGAAATTTGGTTCAACCCGTGAAATGACAGCTTTATTCATTGTTTTAATGTTTAAAACACTGCAAAGTGTAGGCCTTATATATATATGCGTTATGTATTTTCAAAAGGATATATCTAGTTGTTCTTACTTTTAGGGCTTCAAGAATGTGACAATAGACCTAAAATTAGATCCAGAAAAATATTATGTAATAACATTTCGTTAATCAGTGAAAAATTGAGTAATAACCTGCTAAAAGATTTAAAATTCAAATCTAAAATGAAACTGAAGCAGCTTAACAAACAATTCCAGAATAATTAGTCTAGTCTTTCAAGATCCTCTAAAATGTAGCAATATTTGTCTTAAATAATTCTGAAAAATCAATCAACTGTTTAGGTTAACTTATGAGGACAATCAGGTTAACTAAGGTTAAACTGGTGGGAACCACTCATGACAAGGTTTAAATTTACCTTCAATTACTTTTTTATACAAAAATTGGTTCAGCATCTATGCTTGAAGGCGATGGCCATTACTATAGGCAACGCTACAGCGTTGCCTCTGATATTGTCTCAGCATCAATGCCAATGTTATTACGAAATCAATTTCACCCTTTTGTTAAACATCTTTAATTATGCTTGAAGACGATGTACTAATGTGGAAAACAACAAACAATATCCCTATTCAAAAGATTTTCTATATACCATGGTTGCAGTGACAGCTGTAACCTAGGACAGAGTATGCAGATATTGAAATAGCCTGAAACACTTTAAAATGGCGTCGACTTGAAACTAAAATCAACCAGAAGTTGTCCAACCTTTTCTAATGGTTCCTCTCTAATCTTTTTTAGAAACCTACTAAAGATAAACCGAACCCCATTGTTGCTAAATGTTTAAAAATACGTTTTGAAAAAAAAATTAATGTCTTTCAGTGCGCTAAAATTTTTAGGAGAATTTCCTGATATTGTAGACAATATATTCAACAAAATATTATATTTTATATGTAACCTTACCATATAAGAATTAAGATAAGAGACTGAAACCAAACATTCTGCCAAGGCGAACCTGGAATGAAAATAATTGGTGTCGAAACCGTAAATCACAGAATATTATATATTAACCTATATATTAAATTAACTGAAGATCTTCAATTCTTTTAATGTCTTTCCATATTCTAAAATCTGTATATTCTGTTAAAATATGTTTCTAAATTCTAAAATTGATACCATATATATTTACATGGTCCAACCTTCTTAATTTTACCCCTCTAAGCCTCTTTAGCAACCTACTAAAGGATAAACCACAGCCCACTGCGACCAAAAACTTTAAAAACACACTTTGAAAAAATAGGTTTTTTTTACATTTTTTTTAAACTTGTCAATTCGGTAAATTATTGGCGCTTTTTCACATTGTCGCAGGGTATTTATATTTGAATAAATATTAATACCCCACTTGAATTCTTTTTTCCTTAAACTGAGGACATTTTTATTTTTATGTAAAGATATGCAATTTCAGACACTAATGAACTTAAATTATTTATTTAAAAAAAGGAAATAATGGATAAAAAGCAAGCAAGAAATATCTCAAAAAAGGAAAACAAGCAAAACAATATACCAAAAAACACTGAACATATATTTATATAAAGGAGAAAGAGAGGCAACTCGTTACGCCTCCCTTAGCAACAAAGGAAAATAAAAAGAAATTACACTTCAATAGCTCTCACGGAGCACACAGGAAAAAAAGCAAGAAAGAAAGAAGAAAGAAAGAGAAGAAAAAAAATTGACTCGTGGAGATAGGGATGGGATTTACAAAACAAAATATAAATAAATCAACAATACATTCAATCATTTGGCAATCTTTGGCATTTGAATATATTCAATTATACTTTTTTGGCAATCTTGGGAAGGTGATATCTAAAACTGAGTTTTCATCGCTCATTTATAACAAACAGGAAAAGAAATATATTCCAACCATGGCCATGCTTATTTTCAACCAAAAGTTTCATGCTTTAAAAAAAACAAGCTCTGGTTGGGAAATATTTGGGAAATTAAGATAAAGAAAAAGACCACATATTATACCTATATTTCAGAATATTGCTTAAAAATTTATTTAAAAACAATTATTTTTTCCATACATTTTGCAGCCATCCCCCTCTGAAATATGGATCTTGCCCTGGGATACAAACAAAAACATGGACTTACTGTTGATGAGAATTAAGTAAAAAAAAACTTAATTTTGCATCTAGTCTAGGGTTATACCCATACATAGGGGGTACGGGTAATTAAACTAGAAATAACTCTAACAGCCAAAAAAATAGAGAACTTCTAAATATAATGAACTAAGAATTTTGTTATTATGGTATTTAGTTAAGATAAAGAGATACATTATAGTCTCACTCTTAGTTGTATTTTTTTTATCTGTTTAAATCTATTTGGGTAGTCTTTCTAATTTTACAATCAGTGGCAAAATGAAGATAGACAGCTAAAAACATTCCTCCAGGGCCAAATCTAGGCTGGGTATGTATTTTTGAAGTTTTATCCACCTAGTACAATTTGGTGATTGAAAAGTTTAACTACTTTGTCAACAAGATTTATAAAGCAAACTTTAAATTTTACCGTCTTATTATCTGCAAAACTTTATTAAACATCCTTTAAAAGGGACCAACTGAATCCAGTCTAAATCCACAATACTATTAAATTATTTGAAATTTTGACTGTTTTCAATGTATTTTCCACAGTTGGTCTGTCATTTTGTTAAAAAATGGCATCAAATATTTGTATGCAGATCTTGTGGAGGATTAATTAATGTGGTTTCTAAAAGATAAATCCATTAAATATTCTTTCAAATATAATAATTCCTACAGTTTTGTTTGAATCCCCTACCCCAGATGCCTGGGTATGAACCTAACTTAAACATTGTAGTTTGCTCATTTTGTTGTTTCTTTTATTTTGGGATTACTACCAGCTTTTGATGAAAAATAGGTGGGAACCAAGCCCTAGGGCTCATAAAACAAACATTCACCACCAGGAAGCCATATGTGGTCAAGAAGCTGTACAAAGGTATTGTACATCCACACCTGGAATTTGGAATGATCCTAGTGTCTCCCCATTATAAAATGGATGTTAAAGCACTCAAGAGTGTCCAAAGGCAAGCAACAAAGCTCATACCAGCTTTGCAAGACAAAATGTATGAGGAACACCTTGTATTCCTCAAACTCCCCACCCTAGTCTATATTTTTTCAATCATCAGTATATAGACTTACTTGGTTTTCATGATATTTGGCAAATCATTAATGTTAATACTGAGTAGGATGGGACCCAAGACTGTGCCCTGGGGAGTATCACTTCTAAAATTCTAATTGTGCCATCCTCACAGTTGAATGACCTCTCAACCTCACCAGATGTCTCAACACTCTGTTTTTTACTACTTAAAAATGGCATCACCCTCCTAACCACACTCTCATTCATTCCAATGGCCTGAAACCTTATTTGGAGTCTCTTATTGCAGACTGCAAAGTATAGCAGTGTGATGTTTTTTTTAGAGTGGTTTCTTGCCTGTCCCTCTGCCTTCACCGTAAATCCTGGATCCGCCACTACAATCGATACTGTTTTTTTTTTTCCATGACTACCATATTAGGTAGACTGACATACCGCCTCCAAAACAAAATCCTGGCTACGCCGCTAAAGCCAACCAAAAAAACCATTTAAAAGAAAGTTATGGGCAAGATTTCTTAAGTTTATTTTCAGCTCATATTAAAGGACTTAAATTAGCCACGAATGATTGTAGATAAAAATTAAGACCAACGTGTGAAGCTCAGATCTTATGAAACTTAAAGGATAAGGGAATGCCAGAAAAATTTTCACTAGCACTGAACAGATATTCTCTTCAAATATTCTGGAAGAAAGACGTAAACATAGATGTTTTCAAGAGCACAAATATTTTCACTCCATGGTTTGTCTCTCACTATTTCCAATATTAATGTGCTCTTTTCAGACCAGACACAAAGATCACAAGACCGCCAACCAGTTATAAATAGCTGCCCTTGGATTTGGTTGTAATATTTATTACCAAGAGGGTAAGAACGGTCAAGGTAATAGTAGTTGGCACTGTCTTTCTTCAGGTAACTGTTTGATATATGTGTATTCGCACTGGCAACAACACCATCCAGTCTTTGAGTATACGGGGACTTGACTTCCACCAGCTTTTCTGCTGATACAGTGCCATCAGGAAATGCACCAAGCATTCCACTTGGGGTTAGAAACAGGCCTGCAGGGGCAACAGTCACGCCAGAAATCTGCTCATATTCCTAGAACGAAAAAGCAAGATGAAAAACAAAATATTTTCTAACATTTAATATTGTTGGTGCTGTTTTCTGGTTATCTTCCAAGATAACCAAAAGTAGCTTAAGCAGAATTTTACTGTGAAATTGGCAGGAACTATGACTTGAGTTGTATTTTCAATATTTTCTTTTTTCAAATAATTTTTATTCTCTGGTCACATTGGTGTTCCTGGCTAAATGGTTGACACTCTGGGTTGGGAATCCTTTGTCCAAGGAGCACAAGTTTAATTCCTGGCATTGCCAGTTTATTTGGATTGGGATAGGGGGTCAGTGAAGTGACTTAGCTTAGCAAGAGTTGGTCCAGCTTTAAATGAGCACCTAGAGAAATCTGGGTAAGGTAAGCAAGAAGAGCATGCAAAAGTAAAGGATAGCTGGTCAAATATTTTCACTCCATGGTTTGTCTCTCACTATTTCCAATATTATTGTGCTCTTTTCCGACCAGACACAAACATCACAAGACTGCCAACCAGTTATAAATAGCTGCCCTTGGATTTGGTGGTAATATTTATTACCAAGAGGGTAAGAACGGTCAAGGTAATTGTAGTTGGCCCCTGTCTTTCTTCAGGTAACTGTTTGATATATGTGTATTCGCACTGGCAACAACACCATCCAGTCTTTGAGTATACGGGCACTTGACTTCCACCAGCTTTTCTGCTGATACAATGCCATCAGGAAATGCACCAAACATTCTACTTGGGGTTAGAGATAGGCCTGCAGGGGCAACAGTCACGCCGGAAATCTGCTCATATTCCTAGAACGAAAAAGCAAGATGAAAAACAAAATATTTTCTAACATTTAATATTGTTGGTGATGTTTTCTGGTTATCTTCCAAGATAACCAAAAGTAGCTTAAGCAGAATTTTACTGTGAAATTGGCAGCAACTATGACTTGAGTTGTATTTTCAATATTTACTTTTTTCAAATAATTTTTATTGTCTGGTCAGATTGGTGTTCCTGGCTATATGGTTGATACTCTGGGTTGGGAATCCTTTGTCCAAGGAGCACAAGTTTAATTCCTGGCATTTCCAGTTTATTTGGATTGGGATAGGGGGTCAGTGAAGTGACTTAGTTCAGCAAGAGTTGGTCCAGCTTTAAATGAGCACCTGGAGAAATCTGGGGAAGGTAAGCAAGAAGAGCATGCAAAAGTAAAGGATAGCTGGTCCCTAGCTTGATATTGCTCTTTCTGGCTAAAAGACCACAAAATGGAGATCAGCACTTCCAGTTTGGACCTGGAAAGTCTACAGCCACCATACATACTTACATATTGGTGTTCTGTTTGCAAACAATATTTTATCTTCAGTTATTTTTAAAAGAATTTAGACAATCAGGTTTCTAAGTATGATTAGTATTAATTAATTTTTAAAGCCATGCTGCCTTTTGATTTAAAACAAACATGTTTTGTTGAGTTTAAAGTAGAGATTTTGAAATTATTAATAATTAGAAGCCCTTTCTCTGATTTTGCCAATTTTTCAGGCAGTAAGTAATTTTTAATAACTGTAAAATATTTCTTCTGGTCCTTTACCAGTGGTTATCAATTATAATGCACTAAACAATGATTTATATATACTGTGGTCATGGGCGTAGGGAGGGAGGCAGGGGGACAGCTGCCCCTTCCCCTATACCTTCAAATTTACATTAGATATGGCTGAAAAAGCAGATGGTTGGAACAGAAGTTGCCCCCCCCCTTAGACAATATGCTGCCAACGCCCATGATTGTGGTCACTAAAATTCTGAACATCTAACCTATTTTACCAACTGAGATTTACCAACTGTTCAAAAAGGTGTAAGAGAATATTTAATTTGGCCCAATGACTTATCCACAAAAACTTTCTTTTAAACCCATTAAATGTAAGAGAGATGAAGAAATGTAAGTAAGATGGTCCTTCCTTTTGCCTGAATAATGGATGTATGTTTCCTAGCTTCAATAAAAGTGTACTTTCTTTGGATTCTTTTCTATCCAACTAAAAGCAGTAGGGGCAGCATCAGGTACAAATGACCTCCTTCTTAGTCTACATACACAGGGGGAAATCATGCAGCTCTATACTAGCCTTTACATTACCCTTAAATGTGCAAATATATATCCTGAATTGACATATACAGGGGAGGGGCTAAAATTCATTTCCGATAGAAATGATGATTATATTTGTAATCAGCATAAAAAAAAGCATCAAATGGTATATTCACTTAATTTGTTAATCAATAATATGGTTTGGTAAAAACTTGCCTAATGTGCAAATATATAGTCCAAATTATATATTTCCAATGTATTCTGCCACCTGTCAGTTGTTTTCCTGTTTGTACTTTGTCACAGTTGATTAAATTAATGGGTACTAGGGTTGAGGGACAGATTGAAAGAATAAATAGAAAATATGTAATTTAAGGTATAGATTTCTATATTAGGAGGGTTGGAAGACAACAGAGCTGCATGTAAAATGTTTAAGCTATAATTATTATGCAAATCATGAAGGGTCACTTTTTTAACATGTGTTCTTCTCTAGGCTAAAAGATAGGCTACTAGCAAGATTTTCTTAATATTTTTTTTTTATTAAACAGCAGTTAAAAAACCAGCACCAATATGGTTATTTTCGGCTCGTTTTGCCAGGTGCTACCCAAACAAAAAAATTTGCTTTCTAGATCCACCTCTTGTGTTGGACAGTACTGCTTCAAAGGTGGAAGTCAAAAGATCAGGATGGGGGGTTCAATGAAAAACCTTAGACTATTAATTAGACAGACAGATTAAATAAATAGTTGCCATGACTAGTGGCAACTATTACTTAAGGACAAACCTCTTTGAAAGTAAGGGCATGAAAGCTGTAATAAAAGGGGAACAAAAATGAAAACTGTGTCTCTTCTTACCTTGATTGCATCAGCTTCGTGTATCTTTCCCCACAAAAGAGACCTGCTTTGCTTAAATCCTCTCCAAGATCTCCTCCAATCAAGGCTTTCATGAGGGTGTTAGAGGGTGGAAATCTTTGGGCAATACAAGCCAAGACATCTGAAAAGTTACTGGCGGTAATTCTGGCCTTCCTTAACCTTAACCAAATATGGTTTGATGTCTGGCCAACAGTCTCCATGCTAACCATTGCAAGTTGACTGGAACTTAGCTTTAGGGCAGAAACCAAACCAGGAATGTCAGAACCGCCACTTAGCACAGCACTGCCAATAATGTTTTCTACTACTAGGTTATTAATCTCACCTATATCTGGGTTTGGTACATTGACTACCCAATTCAGGGGGAACTTGAGCAATACTTGCTCAGCAAGGATTTCACTTTGTCAACATAGCTGCCTTTCATGATTTCTTCCAGGAGTGAGTCGTTTAAAACAGGCTTTGGAAGGAACAACACTTCTGTTGGTTTGGACTTCAGTTTGTCTTCATTGTTTTTCTTCCTCCAGGAGCAAGGTAGGTCTGTACTCGAAATGCTGTTCTGGGCATGTAACAGGAGTGCAGCCATATGGTGACACCGGTATTGTCCTCTTAGGCAGTCACATTTTCCAGAATATTCTTCCAATAGCTGAGCCTAAAAATTCACTGACTCAGTAGTTGTTATTGAGTATGAGCCATACTAGCTTTTATTTTGACTGTATTTAAAAATTGAAGGTCAATACACTAAATGACCATAGGGATAATTTACAGTAGTTTTTCATGCTGAAAAGACCACAAATATTGCTTTTAGAGACTTCCCCTTATTAATGGCCATGGTATATTAATTTTCATAAAGTGCCCAACATTCTTTGAAGCTAATTGTGCTCTAACCCAATCCTGCAACAGGGGTTCTAAAACACTCAGCTCTAGCAGCACAAGAGTTTGAGGGTGCAGAAAATCCAATGATCGAATGCACTCCCAAGAGTGTCAGTCATGGTTCCAGACACTAATTTATGTAGAGAGAACTTTGGTCAATAGCCAAATTCTAGAAAGCTAAAAATCTGTTAGGCAAAGAAAGGTAAGGGAAGCTTCTAGAAGCACTCAAATAGAAAGTGGTCCCATTATTACACTACTTTCAACTTTTAAACTGATACTATAAATTGAAGAAAGTTGGGTGTTTTTAGTGTCTGTCTTTCAAAGTACTCATTACGGCAGCATAGTGTTTGCTCTTGGCTCAACTGCCCTTTACTGTTTGATGTTCTATCTGAATATAAGAATCATTCCTGTCGCAAATTCTAAGTACTATTTTCATGGACAATCCTGCATAGCCTATTTGAATATGGTTTGTGTAGGCTTTGAATTTGAATTAAGGATCTTGGACTCTTAATGGGGTGTGAACAAGGCCAATTGAACAAACAGTGTACTGATGCCTGGGGGCCAAGCTAAAGGGTATGTCCTCTATTTTCAAATTTCTGAAAAAGAATTTGCAATGGGAATGATTGTTTTTAGAATAAGTATTGAAAACTGAATAATATTTTATCTTTTATTTTTCGTCATCTTGAGTATAAACCTCTCTAGATTACACTGATGATCAAGAGTTTCACCAACAAAACTCAGTGAATTTGGAATATAGGACCATAATTAGGCCCTATCTATATTAGGCCCTATGAATGGAATGGTGTTTATTTGTTAGCTATCTAATTATGGTCCTTAATTCCAAATTTATCCCAAAATCATGGCAATTGGTTGTTGATCACATTTTGATTGACTTAGTTTTCTTGAAATAACAAAAAAAAAAAACACCTTAAACAACACACATTTTAGCAATTTCAGATTTAGAACTTGATAAAATAAGGCAAGTCCTGGTAAAGGTGCAGTTTAGTTCCCCCTGTAGTGTAGGGTGTAGAGCCCCTGTACATACAACTGGGGTATGCAGTAAGAAGTCAGTTGTTTATATTCTGCATCTACTGGACAGTGTCTCTGCAATGTGACAGCCCAATTGACTGAATAATAAACAGTTAGAAATAAGCTGTTTTTATCAGGGGAAACTAGGATGCACCTTTACCCAAATCCTTATACAAAACAGGCACACATACTAACAGAACTAACCTGTACATTGTACAGCTTCTCCTTCATGGAAGCATGAACCTGGCCACTGATAGTGGCTGAGCTGGGCTCATAAAAGAATGATTGGAGATGGCTAGATTTGAGGGCTATCTCTCCTCTTTCAAGCAGCTTGAGCTCTCCCTCGAAAAACTTCGAAATTTTAAAGCTTGTAATTTCCATTTAGTTGCGATTATCAAAATGGCTTGTTTGTCTCCACATGATGATAGTGATGTTGTAGTGACGCATGACTTGACAGACGTATTCTTTTAAGCGGCGTTCACAAGCTAGTCTAGCTAGAATCCTATGTCTAGACACGTGTCTAGCCAGAATTCAATGTCTAGGCAACAACCTCTCACAATTAAAAGTTGGCGCTTAGCTAGACACGCTAGACAAGGTACTTGGCTAGACATTGAGTTCTAGACTCTAGAACTCAATATCTAGAATTTTTGATTATAGCCCATCAGAATGTGTCAAGATCCGCTATTTTCATAATTTTTGTTTACATTTGTAAACTGAAATTTAATTTTTGTTTTTTCATTAATTGTTCTTTTTTCATTTTAGGCAAATATGCAACACCAGACATAAAAAAGAAGCACATTAAGGCAATTGTGTTGCTTATCTCGTCCATTAGCTTGTGACAGTAAAAATAAGGATTATAATATTTGAAAGTTTTGCCAGCATAAGCTCTGTTGATTGGCTAGAAATGACAATTGAAACTAAATTTGTAGTTTTAGCTAAGCACCGAATTTTACATGTGAACGATCGTTGCCTAGACATTGGATTCTGGCTAGACACGTGTCTAGACATGGGATTCTAGCAAGACACGCTTGTGAACGCCGCTTTACGGCACTGTATATATAATTAGCAGTAAGTTTACGACAGATGATTTCTGGCTCTTCATTCTCGGTGCGAACAAAAAGCTCCTCCCACTTCTTCATGCATTAGCGGCAGTGTTTCCAACACTTCAAAAGAAAATGTACCACAAATCGCAAGAAAAATGTACCAAAGACAAAAAAAAATGTACTATATTCCAATTTTTTTCACATGTTACGCTTCGCGTAACACGTGAACCGTCAAGGACATACAGTACTATCTATGACCATTTTGTATACAAAATTTTCATTCACTTTCTTTCTCCATTCCTTCGTTTTTTTCTCTCTTCTAATACAGTTCATTACACCTGACATTAATTGAAGAAATTGTTCGGGTAACATATATTACTACAATAGCATTTTACTATAGGCCAAAAAGTTGTTGTTTTTCGGCCATTTACGACCGTTTACAGCACCGCGCTGAAATCGGTCCCAAATGACGATTTTATTACAAATCAGGGGGTAAAATCAAAATTTTAACTTTGTATTCTTACAGAATATTGCCCAAAACCAGTTGCTGGGACCTGTTTTTCTGTTTAATAGTTTGCATACAAATGCCCCTTTTACCTCATATAAAGATCTTGATGGAGGGGAGGATTGCTCTTGTAGCCCTCCCCTAATATACGCTACCGCTTACAAACAAAACAGGAAAAAATTTCTTTTTAAATTGGGACTGATTAAAGAAGTGACTTTGGGGGTTATGATCTGGTCTAACACGTACTGGAAATTTTTATTTTGAAACAATATTTTTCTCCAAAATACTTTTATAAAATCCTTCACTCACCTTATATGGTCGATTCGGATATATCCCCACAAATTGTACAATAGAGAACATATCTTTCACTATTTCTTAAATCAGCTAAAAAAAAATATAGATAATGGCATCTTTTATTTTTAAAACTGGAACTGGGTTTATAACTTTGAGTTATCTGAGGTTCCATCTACTCTATGCTACAAAAACTATACATAAAAAAAAACGACCAAAAATATGACATTAAACATCATTATCTAAACCAGAAGCCATGGCAGCACTCACAATTGCAGATATTATGTACCTTTTTCCAGTATTTCGCCAGTTAGGGTGTGACACCATGCTCATGGGGGGTTTCCAGTCTTTGCTAACAAATCGTTTAGCACCCAGGACAGCATTAAGAAAGAGTAGTAAAGCCTAGTTCATTTCAAAATTTTGTTTTGTTTAAATTAGTAGTTGAAAAGGCCCTCTCGGCACAAGCAGAAGAATATGGTAGGATAAGCATTTTCATCATGAACTCACCCAAGAATGGGAAACTTTTGACTTAAGGACCATCACATCGTTCTAGTACTTTAAAACAGAAATAAACTGTGTCAGAATCTACACATTTCTCGAGATCAGCGCAAAATGGTAGCCTTTCCCAATCTTTGACAATGTTTTCCACATCAGTCTCTTTTGCCAAACTTAGAAACTGGACAAGTTGTGGGACAATACTTAAGTTCGAGTGGTCAGGAGACATGGCTATCTTTGGGTCCTGTCTGTCTTAAAGCTAAAAGCGATTATGTTGAACTGAAAAACTTTTCCTTATTTCGTCGCTCAGTTCTATCATGTATTCCGTACACATTGTTTTTAAGGCAGTTGCAGCTTTTTTTGTTGTTGATAAATATAAACTCTACACGACTGCCAAAGTCTACTTCTTTCATGTCTCGAAAGTGCTGTGGGTTCCTGAACTGTATTAAAGGTGCTTATGTCGTCTCCGCGTAGCTTGGCTTCATAGTATGGTTGATAATCACTTTATACAGCTCACCAAGTCCACTGTACAATATGTGAATTTGGGTATTCTCCAACTGAAACAACCGATTAAGGTCACTAATAAATAGTAGGATATATGTGAGACAAGAAAAATAAGCTTTGAATGTAGAGAACAGCAATTTTTAGAGTATAGCTGTGGCTTGTTTCCTTCTTTAAAACTTTCACTCCGAAAGAAAAGTATCAAACAATCCCATTGTTCGAGGTAACACATAATAACTGGAAGTCAGGAAAGCCACCTAGTTGTGACATGGCACAGGATCCTGTGCTTGTCAAGCTCAATGATTTTCTGCATTTTGACAAACTCACCAGCCATTTTAGGGCTTCAATCAATGTAATTTTAGAGGTCTTGACAGAATTCTTCGATGTCTGTAAGTATCTTATGACTTGCTGCACTGGCACACAAATGGATGGAGTGGCATGTACACCCAAGAACAAATAGGTTTGGTAAATCTAGTGAAAGTTTATCTTGCATACTCCCTTTTCCCCCCATCATCATAGATGCATTATCTGATGCAAAACCAAACAGATTAAGCTTTGGCACTCCAATCTCTTCAAACAGAATTTTTATCAACACGGTATATAGATCTTTAGCTGGGCACTGCTGTACTTCAACCAATTTCAAGAATGATCCTTCACAACTTTCTTCCATCCATCATTCTTAGCTTCCTTCACTTCATCGACATGACAAATAACAGCAACTAGGCTTTTCGAATTAGTCGCGTCAGTACTTTCGTCAATGATTACCGAAAAACAGTTTTTTCTCATCAGGTTGCACAGGTCCATCAGTTTGCTACTTCTCCAAATATTTTATTGATCACATGTGGAGTATTTGTACGACCACACTGAACACTTCTTATTATTTCCGAGTCAAGAAATGCTCTCTTTAAGGTATCTGGAAGATCTTTCATAACATTGATTGCCAAGTTATGCCTCGCCAGAAATCCACTTAAAATCTGTTGAGCCTGCCTGATTTTCCGACTTTTTAGAAGCCTGTCATTCTTTTTTATACTATCTATTGAGAACTGTAACATGGGAGCAAAACTAAGCGTTGCAGACACCTTTTTTAAATGAGTAGGATTGCTCAGGTGGCGCCTAATATGAAAACTACTACCTGAAAAGTCAGTATTACGCAGAATACAGCGAGGCTGCCCTGTGTGCTCTTTGCCGATGTAATGTTTACCCTCAAGGTCAATATTTTAATTTGGTGTAAGTTTTTTTTGTCATTCTTCTTCCTTGTGGTAGCTTATTTAGCTCCAGCAGCTGTTCCAACGTGTGATTCCGCTTCATCAGTAACTAAAGGTGTTCCGTCATCTTCTTGAGAGTTGCTACAGCTATCAACAACAGTTGAGCTATCTAACTGAATTTCTTCTTCCCTTGCTACAGCCCTGCTTACAGATCGGCTCAACTCTGAATCTGCAATAATACTCCCAACAAACAGATTGTTTCATATATTTTTGTCTCGAGCTAAAACTTCCACCTCAGAATACTGTTCTCTAATATTGATCAAAATAGGTGAACATATTTGACATTCTTCTTCACTGTTTTTAGTACTGCTTATGGCCATGCTTTTTTTTCTCACTGTTTCTGGAGTTCTTTTAACTAGATAACCATTAACATTCCGAGAGATCGTCGTTGGTCGTTGGCTACAAGAGACCTCCATTATAGGGCCTGTAGGACTGGGAGACTGATTCTTGTCGATGCGTAAAATTTTATTCTGAGGTGTCTGTCTTCTAATAGGCTTGAATAAACTGTCTTTTCTTGGCAATGTTGAAAGATTCCTGACCATCACGAACCTAACCTGTCATTATAGCTTCATTGTTAACTTTTCATTTTCACTCGGTAGGACTTGAAAGACAGAAATGTTTTTGTCTGACTTTTAGAAGCCGGGAGTGTCTGTTTACGAATAAAGGAAAAGAGGTGACCGGTGACTACTTGTTTGTCTCTTATCTTGACTATGGCGAACAAGATCAGGGTGAAATAAAATTATTTATAAATGAAAGAAAACAAACATTTGTACAAAAATACTGAATTGTACCACATCGTACCAAAATTTTGCAAAATGTACCATATGTTGTAGGATTATACTAAACTGTACCAGTAGAGATGAAATGTACCAAAATGGTACAATTGTACCACGTTTGGCATCACTGATTAGCGGTTTAGTGCGTATGCGTCAATCAATGAGAAATGGTTCGAAATTATATTATTCGTAATTGTGAAAGCAGAAAAAAACTTGGTGAGCCGGCCAAGTGGTTTGCAACTGTCCCATCTCACAGGTATGACTTAATTTATATACAAATTATGACTTAATCTATTATTTATATACAGTGGACTTATCTGATTGGCCTATGTAGGATTTCTAAAAAAGAGGGCAGGGGTTGATGAAATTTGTGAAAATAAGGATTTTTATATATATATATATATATATATATATATATATATATATATATATATATATATATATATATATATATATATATATATATATATATATATATATATATATATATATATATATATAGTAGTATGTAGTGTAGTGATGAGTGAGTGAGTGAGTGAGTGAGTGAGTGAGTAGTAGTAGTAGTAGTAGTAGTAGTAGTAGTAGTAGTAGTATAGTATGTATGTATGTATATATATATTGCACTACTATATAACATTGCACTACTAATAATAACATTGCACTACTAATTTTCGATTTACTTATATGCATTGGAATACATTAATTTAAAATTAGTTTCTTCATAATTTAGTGTTCCAACGTTGAAACCAAGTTTCGCATTCAATAAAAATCTGACTTGTCTACCCGTGAAAAGATCTAATGTCGCTTTTGTTTCTACGTTCTCTGGAGCACTCGCACCTCGGCCCGGGTTTTTATAATGGGTAAGATAGGGAAAGATCATACTGCCTATTATATATACAGTGGTTTCAAGTAAATTCAATTTAATTTTGCTCGTTTTAAGATTTATTTATTCATTTTTATTCGTGCCTTTTGTATGCTTTATTGCTATGATTGTTAATTTAATTTCTGTTCATTTTGGGTTTCATTTATACTTCAAAAGCATAATATTTTTTTTAATTTTAAGCTTGATTTACATATTCAATTTAAGCTTTCCTCGTTTTAAAATTTATTTATTCGTTTATATTAGAACCTTTTGTATATTTTTTTGCTATGATTTTTTACTTAAATTTCTGCTTGTTTTAGTTTTCATTTATTCTTTAATAGTAATTTCTGGTCTTTTCTACTTAGAGTTATAGTAGGTTTATATTTTTTCTGATCTCAAATTTAATATGGCCTTTGTTTTTCTTTAAAAACTTCTTTTTTGGTAAGTTTTTTTAAATAAATTTCTGTTCGTTTTTGGTTGTCAAAGTTTAAGGTTTTTCAAAATTCCCTATTTGAAAATAATTTTTTACTGAAAAACAAATTAACAGCTTTGGCAAGAACTAATAAAATTAAACTGAATATTCGACATAAAATTATATTAATTGCTGACAACACACCAGCTCAAGACTTTGTTTCACTCAGGGCAGGATTTAAAGCTTTGACGTTTCTTGGCTCAAGCGTTTTTGCCGCTCCGTTTTTGCAGGATTGTCGGGGAAATCCCCAAAACTTCCGAGTTAGTGAAAACTGCCGGTCCTATTGGTAAATATCGGCCTGATTTCACTGCAATTTTCATTTTATGTTTAATGTTGTAATAAGTGCAACATAAGTATTTATAATATAATTCGTTCTCGTAAGGCGCAAGATACGCAGTATTCATATATATTAGTGCCTATTGTATGTTTTTTCCTATGATTATTTATTTAATTTCTGTTCATTTTGGGTTTCATTTATAATTCAAAAGCAAAATAAATTATTCTTAATTTTAAGCTTGATTTGCATATTCAATTTAAGCTTTTCTCGTTTTAAGATTTAATTATTTATTCGTTTATATTAGTACCTGTTTTTTTTGCTATGATTGTTTATTTAATTTCTCTTCGTGTTGGGTTTCATTTATACTTCAAAAGCAAAATTATTATTGTTAATTTTAATCTTGATTTGCATATTCAATTTAAGCTTTCCTCGTTTTAAGATTTATTTATTTGTTTATATTAGTACCTGTTGTATGTTTTTTTGCTATGATTGTTTATTTATTTTCTGTTTGTTTTGGGTTTCATTTATTCTTTAATAGTAATTTTGGGTTGTTTTGAGTTTGAGTTATTGTAGGTTTCTATTTTTCTGATCTTAAGTTTAATATGACCTTTATTTTTCTTTAAAAACATCTTTTTTGGAATTTTTAAAAAAAAAATAGATTTCTGTTCGTTTGAGTCTGAGTTTGAGTTATTTTAGGTTTCTATGGTTTCTGATCTTAAGTTTAGTAGGGCCTTTACTTTTCTTTTAAAAACTACTTTTTCGGAAAGTTTTTTTTTAATTAATGTAACAAAAGAGCAAAAATGAAACCTTAAACAATCAAAAAGTATACCGTGGGCTGAATCAAACCATAAGTGAAGTTGTTGTTTTTTAAATTAATGTAGCAAAAGAGTGAAAATGAAACCTTAGACGATCAAAAAGTATACCATGGGCAAAATCAAACCATAAGTGAATTTTTTTCAATTAAAGTAACAAAAGAGCCAAAATAAAACCTTAAACGATCAAAAAGTATACCGTGGGCTAAATCAAACGATAAGTGAAGTTTTTTTAATTAATTTAACAAAAGAGGGAAAATGAAACCTTAAATGATCAACAAGTATACTGTGGGCTAAATCAAACCATTAGTGAAGTTTTATTTTGAAATTAATGTAACAAAAGAATGAAAATGAAACCTTAAACGATCAAAAAGTATACCGTGGGCTATATGAAACAATAAGTGAAGTTTTTTTCATATTAATGTATCCAAAGAGCGAAAATGAAACCTTAAACGATCAAAAAGTATACGGTGGGTAAATCAAACCATAAGTGAAGAAGAGGAAATATTAAAACAAATATTAGGAATTATTGTAACTAAAAGAGTGCACATCATATGTTGAAGTTAAATTTTTTTCAGTAGCTACAAAGATTTGGATTTTTAAAAAAAAGACGAAAGTCACGTTTTCCTTAGGTCTTACAAATAACAGTTCGAATAGAGATAAATCTTTTTAATAGACAGTGAAAAACAATTACAAAAAATTTCAGATATTTCTGTCACACATACAGTGACATCGTCATCAGTAAATATACGGTATTTTTGTCATCGTTTTCCGCTTTCTATTAAAAGGATTCATCCCTATGTGAACTTGTATTTGTAACACTTGAGGAAAACGTGACTTTCATCGTTTTTTTTTTTAATCCAATGGGACTCACTAAGCTCTTCAAGCTAAATTTACCAAAAAATATGAGTCGTTCTAAAAAAAACTGATAAAAAAAGACAAAAAAACTTTTGCCTTCATCTGCACAAAATGCATTGTGTATTTTTGTTTGAATTTTGCGTTTTCAGTAAACTAATTTTCTAAACTAAAAATTTCTGGTAGGCAGTTCAGATTATAAAAGCCAGTTCTCTGCATCTTTCAAATTCAACTTGAAGTCAAAATAATAGACAGATTTATCTCTTAATTTATAGAGAAATATACACTATAAATATATGGATTGTAAAACATACACCAAGGCTTATTATCAAGCCTTTTAAAAAGTAATAAAACCTGCCAAACTACTTTCCAGAGAAACTTAAAAATGTTCATGAAAGAATACAAAAACGGTTTTGCAAACACCTGTACATTGGAATAAGATAAAACATAAGTTCTATGTTAAGTTTTAGTTCTTTTGTCCGATTTTTGTCCAATAAAATACTATCCAATACAGTTCAATCGACAAAAACACAGTGTTTCAGATATACTTTCATTGTTAGAACATTTTGGTTGCAGTTCCTGGATGTCGTATTCAAATTTATATGGTCCTAAAATGCTAGGTAAATTGAGCAAGGGAACATCTTCACGTTTTGGTGACAAAAGATGGTTTGGAAAAAGAAAGGGCTTCTCAAGGTCACCTGGTAAAGCGTCTTCAGCTTCTAAAACAAATTTTTATATTAAACAGACAGAAAGTTCAACAATAAAGCTTTCTAAACAAATCTGACTGCTTTTTCTTTTTAGTTATGTGTAAAAATGTAAATATATAGATATTATATGGATACATAAAATTAGATGCAAATTCAGTTTTTTCCAGAAATCGTGTCTAAAATCTGCTTTTTATAAAGCAAAAGAAAACCTGAAACATTCAACAAAACTCATTAACATAGAACGAACAAAACCTGAAATTCATAGAACAAAATTCATAGCATAGACCTAATAGCTGGAAAACTATAAATTTCGGATAACATACTGAATTAAAAAAAAATAGTATTGAATAAAAAATGTAACTAAAAATATACATTATACAGCTTAACAATAAAAAAGTGACAATTAAAAGTAAAAAAATACCAATCAATTGGGGGTTTTATGCATTAGTTCCTAAACAATAAAATTTAAAATGTAGTCTCCCAAAGTTTAACGGCTGAATTCAACTAACTTTATTCTTCTCTTACATGTCTTATAACTTGATATTCCCATCTGAAGCCACAGAACTACCCCTACATTGGTAGTAAAATATGGTTCATCATGCACACGGAAAAGATTGATTGAAAAATTTTCTATGGGATGGTTACTTGTCTCAACAAACTAAAAATAAAAGCTAATATTCTGAATTTGAATGTGTTTTGCAACACAGAACCCATTTTTATCACCTGTCAGCTCTTAATCCTTAGAACCAAGCGCATATACAGTTACATCTTTTTATTCTTAGGACCAATAAATGAGCAAGGAGCAAAAAAGGGACAATTATTTTCTAGAGCACAGTAGTCTTTCTTTTATTCTGTGACAAGAGGATAACTGTACAGAATTACCGTTTTTAATGAAAGAATCCTCAGAAACTGTGGTGAGATTGGCCATTTTCGGAATTGGTATGAAGTCCATAAGAGATCTTGGAACAGAGCTAATGAAAATTATGAGAAGTATAATACTACCATTGACACTTGGATTCGACACAGATTTTAGTCAGGAGAGTCCTAAAATACAAAAGATATAGTGACTGATGACTAATAATGACTTTTAACCACTTTAAGGCACATTTTATCTTAATACAGTTGAAAGCACAGGCTCAGCTCCTTCAGCAGTCAAAAGCATTAGAAATTTGGTTATGTCTTTTCTTTTAAGAAGAAAAGAAAAAGATTTTCTATATACCATGGTTGCAGTGACACATGTAACACAGAGTGCACAGATTTGGAAATAGCCTGAAACGCCTTAAAATGGCGTCGATTAGAAACAAAATTTAACAAAATCTAAAATCGGTACCATACAAATTTACATGGTCAAAAACCAATAACCAGAGCAACTTTTGGTCCAACCTTCTTAATATTACCCCTCTAAGCCTCTTTAGCAATCTACTAAAGATAAACCACAGCCAGTTGCATCCAAAAACTCTCAAACACAGTTTGAAAAAAAAAGTTGTCTCTCGTTTTTTAAAAAACAAGCATGAAATATGTTTTGCATTAGAAATTGAGTTTCCTGCTTTTTTAATTTTATACGACGTACATGACTGTGTTAGGTTCCTCTTCGCCAATTTAAAAAATCAGAATGTATTTATAGTGTCCTTGGTACTTTACAAACAAACACAGCTGAAAAAAAGATATAGAATATAAATAAAATAAAAAATGAATAAATAATTTCAAATAAAAAGATCAGCAAACTTTTGTATACCGCACAGGCATAGCCAAGCTTTAGAAGAAGACTGTAACACAATTGCCATGCTGGCAATTAAAGTTAAATAAATATAAATACCCCATTTTAATTTTCTTTTTTTCTTAAATTGCGTGCCTTTGTATTTTTTATATGTGCAATAAAATTCACCATCTATATCATCCTGTTGTAAAAAATCAGTGATAATTTTGTTTGACCGAAGCTTGTTACCATGACAACATGATTATAGAGAGGGAGACAGCTATTAAGTCGTTTTATGTAAATATTTTTTAAATGTGCGAGTTTGCTTTTTTTTCTTCTTTTTTTTGGTTCTTGATGTACTCCACTTCTTTTTTATAGTGGGTAATAAATAAACTATTATTATTATTATTATTAAAGAAAAACAATTTCATAAACTAAGGAACTTAATCTATTTATTTCAATAAAGTTGAAATAGTGGATAAAAAGAAAACAAAATCAGAATCACTTGGAATATCAGTTTTCAACCATTTTTCAGATATTATGAACTAAAAATTGTTAGAACAAATTATATATAGGGAATAAATATCTTATCCCTCTATACAAAATATCTTAATTTTGAGATTGAGAAAAAGGTCACAACATCTTGACTTGACTTTATTCACCAAAAAGGCTTTACATATATTTATTTATACAAAGGAGACAGAGAGGCAACTCGTTACGCCTCTTTTAGCAATAAAGAAAAATAAAAAATAAATTACATTTCAATAGCTCTCAGAGAGCACAGAGGAAAAGAAAGAAAGAAAGAAAGAAAGAGAAGAAAAAAAACAAAGAAAAGAAAAAACAGTAACTCACAGATATTGGGATGGGATTTATAAAAACAAAACATGAATAAATCAGTAATATATTCAATCCCCACTACTTTTGGAAGAAAGGACTAACTCTTTCAATTTCTTTTTATGTATATAGAGTGATGGTGATTCACTTGCTACATCAAATAGCTTATATTTTTTGGGCCGTCTGAGGAAGATGATATCTTAAACTTAGTTTTGATCTCTCATTTTTATCAAGTCTGAAGACATTTATCCCTACCATACTCACGCTTATTTTCAACCACACGTTTTGTGCTATGGAAAAAATAATCTCTGGTTGGATTTTCAAAACCTATGTGCCCAGATTAAGGGGGAAAATTGTTACAAATCAAGAATATCCAGAAACAAAGAAAGACAAAAGACGTTTTAGTTTCAAACAAATTTTCTGTCTTCCTAAGTTGTATTAAAAATGGTCCAGAATTCTTATTGATTTATTTTGAACGATTTGGATTCCTTGTAAATATGAAAGGAGTGAAAGTCAACATCCAAATGCTCAGGCAATATTGAAAATAGCATTCAACTAATGAAAAATATAATGTCCTTATAATCTGGTATGAAAACAGAAATCTTAATCTATACAAACAACCAAGATTTCTGGACATTGTTGCCACGTGTTTACTAATATGTGCTTTAAACGACAAAGCCGAATCAATATAAATTTATAAATATATTCAATCTTTTTATGGAAGAATTTCCAATATTAATAGTTTAAAATGAGAAATGCCCCAATAACCTCAAACTTCTCCCGAAAACAATAATTTTTTTTTTGGCTACGTCAAATGAATTGCTGTGTCTTCCGCAAACAATATCAGTAATTTTACTTTTGAAAGCATACAATTTGGAAGATCATTTACATAAAATAAAAAAATATAGGCTCCAATACAGACCCCTAAGGTACCTCTATATTTTCTAGTGGAAAAATATGAGATGATTCCTTGCCAACTTGGACTTTAAAAATTCTTTCAAATAAATACAATCTCACTAAGTCAAGAGCTGTTCCACGAATTACTTTATTTTTCAACTTATCAAGAAGAATTGCAAGGTCCATTGCATAAGAAGCTTTTCAATTTAAAAAAACATATTTAATGACAGATAATTATGATCCATAGCATCTGATAAGAAATGATGTAAAGCAGCTACTGCTTGCTCTTTTGACCAGCATCTCAAGAAACCGAAATAATTGGGCGAAAAAAAAAACTTTACGAAAAATGAAGTAAACATATTCTAAACTATCATTTCAAAACTTTAGAAACAGGTGATAACATTGTAATAGACCTATAATTGTTTGGATTACCCTTATCACCTTATTTAAACAAAGATAACAATTTTAGCTACTTTAAGAAAAACTGGGGAAAATACATTTTTCATGCAAGTACATGAGAGAAACTACTGACAAAGTGCATCAGCTAAATCTTTAAACAGAGAAGTCAACATTCCATCACACCCAGTCGAAAATTCGTTTTTCAAACTAGTACCAGCTTTTTGGTACTCGAAGAACTGGATAAGGTATATAAATGGGAAAAGGGAAGCTTTAAACTTCTAAATGTGCTATGAGACAAAAACAAATTTGCTTTACCATTTGTTTGCACATGCTTAAATCTATGAAAAAATTCCCTATTCTGGAAAATCAATCCGTTTTCCGCAAAACACAATATGTCGCAACTGTGGGTTATACTAAGAGCGGCCATTTACATCATCATCCAATTCTTGCATCTTCATCTGAAATTTGGCATAGTTGTTTGTGCCTCGCGAAATATAGGCCAAGCCAATTCATTTGGAAATTGTGGAGATAGAATGCAATTTGACGAAGCAAACAGAAACCTCCAAATGATTCATCTTTGTAGACTGGTCTTCCCTTGGGAAAATGGAGGAGTCCACAGTGAATACATAAAACCCTAAATGGTCCCAATGATTTTTGATTGACACTTGCATAGTTCTCTACATCTTTATAGTTTTGTACTGGTTTATTCATTAGAGTTTGCTGATGTCAAAGATTGCAATGGCATTGTTCTTTTAACGTAATATTTGTTTCAATTTTCACTTTCATTTTTGATCTGGTCTTATTTTCGCAGTCACTGAACTTCTAATAGTACATTTATTTGTTCTTCACTTTCATTTTTGACACTCTGATATTTGCTTTTGCGTGACTGCTGACCACACAATTCTTTGTTCTTCATTGTCATTTTTTAAAAGTTGTTATTCTCACTGTTCCTTATAATTATCACTGCCACTTACCTTCTAACAGCTTGTTTCCTTGTCTTCGCTGTTATATATCATTAAAACCTGTCTAGGCCTATATAGGTCACAAAAGGTATGCAAAGAGTTCCAAATCTGCCAGTAGCAAAACTTGACAAAAATCTAAAAGCTGCCAACACTTTAGCAGGATAATTTATGTTTTGACTGCTTGGCTTTGATAAATTCACCTCATATTTTTAAAGCTTGTTTATTGAATGTTTTTAATATGATACCGCTTTCTTACTCTTCAGGGTTGTCAAACGTCTCCTACATTGCATATGCGGATGATCTTCTGCTTGTTAGCAGGTCAAAGTTTACATTAATGAAGTCTGTGCTACTAGTATTGCGGCTGTATGGGGAAATCGGATTAAGCCTCAACGCTGATAAATGCGAATATTTTATGTTTCATTCAAAATCTTCAGCAACGCCGCTTGATTGCGGCGCATTTTCTGTAAAAATTGTTGAATCTTTCCGATGGCTTGGGATCAATATTTGCAAATCGCTTACCTTATTTCGTTTCCGGGCATTGAGTGATATTAAAGAGAAGCTGAAACCGAGGTACGCCAAAATTGTCCCCAACAGGGGAAGATATAACAGAAAAGCATTGGCTAAATTGTACTCGAGTTTTTGTGACCATGCAGTTTTGTTCCCAGCTGGCCTTCACATCCTGTTTCGGCCAGGGGATATTAGCGATATTAGAATTATGTATTTAGGATATTGCAAGTTTTTATTGTATCTGCCTCGCAGATACAGTAATAGAAAGATGATGCGGATTTTTGGCGCTCCGGATATTGTAAATTGTTTTGTCAGATAAAGTAGCCGTCTTCAAAAGAACATTTATGCTACTTTGGGTGTTAACCACCAACTTATCCGGGTAGCCACAGCGCATTGAGTGTAATATTTATTTATTGTGTTGTTGTTAAATATATCTTTGTGGTTTTTTTTGTTTTTTTTTATTTTCTTTTGTTACTCCACTTCATTTTCTGTATAGTGGGTCAAAAATAAATTATAATTATAATTATTATTATAAAAAAAAGTATTTTTATGTGTGAAAATTTGCAGAACAGTAACAAATGTAACTTAGTATTATGATAATGATAAATTTATTATCATAATAGATAGTGTTTTGAATGATATCCCATTATCATTGTTACAAGAATTAGAAAGTTGGTCAGTTTTATTTAATTTAGTTCTTCGAGCTCCTTTAGCTCATGATATTAATGATATTTCAAATTCTTTTAATGTTCCGCCAAACAAATATGTATTTTTTAATTAATTAACTAAAACAAATCTTGTTTTAGGAGGATGCCGTTCTGGAATTGTCAGGAATGGGTGAGTGGTTGGGGTGTGATGGAGAAGTTTTTCTTTGATGTGGGTACTAAATGTTTGGCCTTTGTGAGACCTTCTTAGATGAAAACTGTACAAAGATAAGTGATATAACAGAATACCAATTTTTCATAGAAATACAGCCCAGCAAAAACATGGTGATTTATCTGTTTTAATTAAAAACTATATTTTGTGCATAAATGAGAGATCATTTTTTACAGTTTAATACTGAAATGAGTTTTAAATGTTGTGTAGTTCAATGTTTTTTGCCTAAAAATGAAAAACTCTAATTGTAGTGATATACCATCCTTCTTCTTCTAGTAAGGTAAATTTCATAAATAGATTGGAAAATATGCTAGTTTACCTTTCTAATATTTGTATTTCTTTCATTACCGTTGGCAACTTTAACATAGACCTAATGAGACATTTACCTTCAGACCATCATGGGATTGATAATTATGCATTACAGTTTTTAGAATGTTCTCTTTCTTGTAATTTACATCCGGTTTTTCACATCACGTATAGCCAATTTATCTACTTTGCTGGTTGACAATATTATTTTACCTTTTACATGTGAAGCTACGTCTGTGATTATGGATGACTCATCAGATCATTTCACAATTATTTCAAACTATAAGATTCAAAAGACATTGATTAGAGGGATTATTACAAGAAAGCGAAATTTTTCTCTTAAAAGTATACAGTTTAAAAGTAGCCCTTGGTAGCTTAGATTGGAGCCATGTTTTAGAAGAGAACGTTCTTGATAGATTACTGGATATTTTTTTTTATGGAATACTGAATGAAAAATTAGATCATCATTGTCCATATAAAAAAATGCATTGAAAAAACATTTTAAAAATTTGCTGGAGAAAAATTTTAGAATGAGTGAAAAAATATATCTTGATAATTCGTTTAGGAATGCAGATTCAGCTAAAAAGAACAATGGATCTAATTAAGTAAACGATTGGAAATAATTGTAATACTTTTTTTAACCAGAATTATTAATAGACAAAAATGGTCTTGGTTAAAGGGACATGAATCTATTGTGGAATCTCAGTGCTCATTTTGCTAGTATTGGTTCTTATGTTACTCATGGTCTTAGCATGACTTCAGCTCATTCACATAAAGAGTACTTCCCTCAATCAGAGGATACAAGTATATTTTTGGTCCCAGTTAATTTTGATAAATTCCAAAAAAAATTATAACTTCAAAGTAAGGTAATTTGCTAAGTTTGGATGGATTCTCAACTAACCTTTTGAAACCCTATGCATGTCTAATTCATATACCCTTTTTTTATGTCTTAAATTTGTGTTTATCATTTTGAGTGTTCCCTACTTAATGGAAAAAACGACCAAGTTATCCCACTGTATAAAAAGGGTGAAAAAACTAATGTAAATAATTATTGGCTTTCCGGCTTTCCGCAAGGGTAGGTATGTTTGAAAACAAGTTTCCAATATTCTTCAACAGTCACCATGTCAGTGTCAATATCTTTCAACAAAACTGTGCTTTGTTCCCGCCACTCTCTATCAATTAAAGCCTTATTTCATGACGGCAATCCCCGTGATCTCAGAAAATCAGCTAGGCTGGCAGGATTCAAATTTCGGGCATTAACAGGCTTGAGCATTCTTGTGTACTCGTAGACATCTGAATTGAAAGAAAAGTGGTTTTGTATTTGAAGTATAGCCTCTTTGTAAGACTCCCAAGCCGTAACGTAGAGCTCCTTAACTTCCAACTGCGAGATATCCAGATTTGAACTCACTAGGGATGTCAGTTCGTCATGTGCTGAATATCCTAGATAAACCATCTGAAAATCTAGATATTGGATCTCGTCTGTCAAGTCAAGAAAGAGTACATTTCTGCAGTTTCGGACGTAGGCATTTGCATGAAGCTTATGGCAAGTGTTGCAATAAGCTTTTCCCTTTTTAACTTCAGTCTATGGAAAATAGGTGATTGCGACTGAAACAGAATATTGAAATCGTTGATTAGGTCAATAGCATAGCCAACAAACGTTATAAGTACCTTCATAAAAGGGTTTTTAAGCGCGCTGAGGACAAGTTCGTTTTTATGAGTAGGGTCGTCAAAGTTATAGCTAGTGAAATACAAAGATAGGGCGTTCTACTGCTCAAGTACTCTTCGCACGCAAGCGTGGAGGGACAGCCAACGAATTTGTCCAGGGGCTAAAATTTTGTAGATTGGAGAGGAGTATTTGAAAAAAACTTGGAATTCTTTCAAAACTGTGATACGTTTAGCGCTCATTGAAAAGTGATTATTCACCTGGCGACATAAGTCTTCAAGAGTTTTTGACAGCTTTTTACAAGCGTATGATGCGAAAAGATGGATGGAGTGGCAACTAAACTTGACAACAACAGCCCATGGGTAATTGTGACTGATTAGTTTTACCACAGAATTGTTATACCCCATCATTTAATTTGTGGTGTCAGAAGAGAAACCAAACCAATTTCGTATCAGGACATCGTTTTTTTTTTCAAGGACGTCTAATGTTTCTTTCAACTTTGAAAACACTGAAAGTAGCTGTACTATCGGAACACTCAACAAAATCAAGAAGATGAACTTTAGTGTCAAGACTATCGCTGCAAAATGAAAAACAGATGGCCAATTACTTGGTTGTGCCCACATCTGTTGTTTCATCTATTATTATTATGGAAAATGTTTTTTTCCTCAACTCGTTCAACAATTTTTTCTTAAAGTAGGGTCCAAAGCCCCGTCTCACTACGTTAGCGACTTTCCGTTTCCCTAGTCTAACTTTACTCAAAACGTTTTGATGGGGTAAGCTTTGCAGGAACGGAACGAGGGAGTCAGCAAGTGAGAACGGAAGGTTATATTGAACTAGAAACGAAGTAAGTTTAGCCTCGGTTTCGAGAACTGACGCTGCGTTGTCGACACTTGTAGAATTACTAATTATGCATGTATTATTCTTCGGAATGACTGCATTTTTCTTGTGGGTTTTCGACATAGCATGCTTCGTCAAATCATTCCTTCCTTTTTTGCAGCTTAGTTCAGCATTGCACCATAAGCAAATTGCCGAATCACTACTTGGTTTCTTTGTGAGCCAGCCTTTGAACATGTCTTCAGTTTCCCAGGATTTTAAGTATTTCTAAAAATATTTGTCACTTTGACCAAAATATTTTTCTTTTTCGAACTGCTAGACACAAGAGAGCAATTTGCAAGCGAAGAATCACTATCATCGTTTAAAGAAATTTCTAGCTCATCATAACTGCCCTTCATGGAAATAATATCTGGCTGAGAGTTGTGTCGTTTTTTAGATAAGGCTATAGCTTTGTCGTCGTTTGAATCTGAAATATCGCTATCCGAAACAAAATCATCTCTGTGAAAATTTGCCATTTTAGTGGATACAGCCACTGACTTTCAGCTGGGAATTAAAACAGATAACAAGCATCTAACCGAGAAAATACTACAGTTCTTTTATAGTGAACACATGTGAACTGTAAATACCAGTAGTAATTTTTAATTAAGTCATTAATCTCAGTAATTCATTAATAATATTTAAAACAAAAACAAATATTGTTTGCGGTTTCTAGATAGTTAAATAGTCAAAATTCAACTTATAAGGAAAGGACAACATTAAAACTAAAAACAAACAGAACTAAATTAAAAAAGTAAATTTAAACTTAAATTAAAAAGGTAATTTTTACCATAATTGATGCATTATTGGTTTTCATGCTGATTCCAAGGTTCTAGGAGTTTATACCCCCCCCCAGAAAATCTCCCAATGGAAAAAACGGCAAAGCCCCTGCCCCATCCCAAAAACACAGCAAATACTCCCCTGCTGAAAATACCCCAGAAAAAAAAACACAAAAAATACCCCTCCCCCCCCTGTGGAAAATACCGCCTCGGAAAATAAATTTTTTTTTATTTTTTGTTTTTACTATGCTTCCCTTATTTTGGTTACCTAATAATTATTATGTAGTCAACGATTAACCCCCGTCCCTCCCACCACCTCTGAGGCCGTCAATATCCAAATATAGTAACTATAGCAGTCTCATAATGAGACTCATAAAAAAAATACTCTCATTTTTCACCGTGAAAATTTTACGGTAAGAAGATTGTATTTAGGAATAGTTCTTAAGAAGAAATACAATTATACCCCTCCCCCGAAAAACAACTCTCTCCCCCCGCGGAAAACACCCCCGGAAAATACCCCCCCTTGGAAAATAAGGTTTCCAAATTTAAGACTTTTATTTCAGTTTTTTTTTTAGTGTCGTTGAAAGTGCTCAGGAATGGGAAAAAAAAAGAAATTTAAACACCAGAAGTATCTTAAAAATTTAGAAAAAAAACGGAAATCCATTTGTGCTGACAAGTTTCCATATGAACTTCTGCAATTTTTGGCAGTAGCGGGTGCGAAATTAAAAAAAAGAATTGAAGAAGAGAAAAATTTAGGCGTACAATCATTCAAATTAAGCTAAAAAATATGGCACCAAAAAATTTAAGAAGTTTTAACTATCCTTTGAAAAGATAGTTGGCTTTGGGAACCAACAAATTCTTATTGTTTATCTTATGGACGAAAGCGTTGTCAAATTCTACAAGTTTGTTTTTCTTATCTTCCAAATTAATAAATAAACGGAACCTAAAACTAACAGAAATTACAATAGATAGCCTAGTCATACTCAAAACGAGCAAACATTAAAAGCAGTATGGCTGACAACACCCATGAGTTCTTCACACCAGAAAATAATTTGCACTCTACTTAAAAAAAAACATGTATTGTCAGTTTGATATAAATATTCTGATATCTATTCCTTATAGTCTTAAAACATCTTTATTTGTTGAAAAATTTTTGTATATTAATTTTCGTTCATTTTTTATTGATATAGTCTTTTTCATATAAGATTAATTTAAAAAAAACTTTCCGAAAAATATTTTTTTCAAAGAAAAGTAAAGGCCATTTTAAAATTAAGATCAGCATATCCGGATAACTGTTAAAATCCAAAGTCCAAACGGCCAGAAATTACTATTAAAGAATCAATGAAACCCAAAACGAACAAAACTTAAATAAACAAGCATAGGAAAAAGCATACTACAGGTAATAATATAAATGAATAAATAGATTTTAAAGCGAGTAATGCTTAGATTGAATATGACAATCAAGCTTAAAACGAAAAAAAAATTAATTTGCTATTGAAGTATAAATGAAACTTAAAACGAGCAGAAATTAAATAAACAATCAATGAGAACAAACATACAATATAAATATTAATCTAAATGAATAAACAAATCTTAAAACAAGTGAAACTTAAATTGAATATGCAAATCAAGTTTGAATCCAATAAAAATAACTACAAACAAGAGTTTGGGTATCGCCTCACTGCAGAAGCCTAAAACCTACTGCGTCATTGGAGCCTTACTGAGAACTATATGAGTCTTGAACAGTCTTGGAAAGTATAAACAAAATCAAATTGAATATTAGATACATAATGATATTAATTGTTGAAAGATCCATCAGTTCAAGATTTTCTTTTCACTGTTATTTTATTTTCATTTTCAATGCTGTAAGAACTGGAAAAGAATAAACTTGTAATATAAGAGTGATTCGTTTTCAGTGAAGCGCCAATGACGCACAAGGCCTTAGGTTTTTGCAGTTAAAGAAGGGGGACGTATCCAAATTTTTTTTGTAGTGAGACTATATTTGTCTTGACCAATCTTGGAAAGAACTAATAAATTAAACTGAATATTTGATGTATAATGATATTAATTGCTGGAAGCTCATCAGTTCAAAATTTTACTGTAATTTTAATATTTATTTTCAATATTAAGTTCAAAAGAAAACATTTGTAACATAATTAGTTTTCAGTAAAGCGCCAATGACACAGTAGGTTTTAGGCTTCTGCAGTGAGGCGATACCCAAACTCTTGTTTGTAGTTATTTTTATTCGATTCCAACTTGATTTGCATATTCAATTTAAGTTTCACTCGTTTTAAGATTTATTTATTCATTTATATTAATATATATTGTATGTTTGTTCGCATTGATTGTTTATTTAATTTCTGTTCGTTTTAAGTTTCACTTATACTTTAATAGCAAACTATTTTTTTCGTTTTAAGCTTGATTTTCATATTCAATCTAAGCATTACTCGCTTTAAAATCTATTTATTCATTTATATTATTACTTGTTGTATGTTTTTTGCTATGATTGTTTATTTAAATTTTGTTCGTTTTGGGTTTCATTTATTCTTTAATAGTAATTTCTGGTCGTTTTGAGTTTGAATTTTAACAGTTATTCATATCTCCTGAGCTGAAGTTTAAAATGGCCTTTACTTTTCCTTGAAAAATTTATTTTTCGGAAAGTTTGTTTTCAATTAATTTTTTTCGCTTTTGATTGCAAAAAGTTTCAAGTTTCTATTGCATGGCGGGGGGGGGGGGTTGCTTACTGTCCGATTATTCTTGACTTTAAAAAACGGATCTAGAAATTTGAACTCAAATCGAATCAGGCTTTTCTCAAAGTTTATTCGATTACCTCTTTGATAAAAACCTTATATATGAACAATAGACAGCTTGCATAACTTGTGGACAGCGATTGGCAACAATGAATGGATGAAAAAAATTGCTCCAATAAGGGTGTTTTGACCATTTCACTTGCTGACACAAAGGGATCAAGACTGTTTGGAATTGACCTTAATAGTATTTTGTGTCTCAAAGAAATTTTGCATCTATCACAGATTATGTATTTTAGCCTTATAATTGGATAATTATGATATATTTACTATGTGTTCTTCCCATACAAAACTTTACCTTATTAAAGTTTTTGGGGTGGGGGTGGTGTAGTTGGCAGAAGGAAAAAAACTTTAGCATAGAAATAGGAGAAGGGAAGGGTGAGGTTGAAGACTCATTGAATACGGGGCGGAACTTCGCTTATCTCCTCCGTTCCCGATTTAGGAGATTAGACAGACTCATTGGGCTGTAGAATGTTGAACCGTTTGAGTTATGAAAGACGTTAAAATACTCTAAAATACTCTATATTTTCAGTTATTGCAGGATTTATTTCATAGATTGTGGAATGGTGAGCCCCCTGGCCCATCATTTGGGTGAGCCTCAACTCTTAATATGCAATTTTGATTAATTGTTCCGTGTTATATGCATATATTATTCTATATATGTTATTTTGAGTTATACTTATCGCATTACGTTCATTTTTAAGGCTTGAGATAAAAACTTAAACCTTAGTGGAGACAGTGTTGGGGGGAAGTCTCCCCCCTCACATGCATAATTGAGCAGCCACAGAGAAAGTAAAACAAATGAAATTACTCTGTCTTTTGAAAATGTCTTTTTTCAAAGACACGAACAAAATCGTCTAAAGGAACCTGAAGTCCTATCTCTGACATTTCCGTTGATTCTTTATTCCCATTACTTTCAGATGTAAAATTAAAATATTATCGAATGGGTTTAGTCGTCCCCTCCCCGAATAATTCACATTTGGAAAACCCACCCCTGGGAAATTCTTCCCCCCTCCAAGACCATTTTATTTTCCTGCTGATAATTTCTCCGCGTTAAATTCCACCCAGCAGAAATTTTCCAGCCGTAGAATATTCTCCCCAAACATATTCCCCTCAGATAATTTCGGATATCCATAAAAATGGAAGCTGAAATTTCTACTGAACTTTTTAGGTCAGAAGCAATGCTATAGCGTTACCTAAGTAAAAGCCACAAGGGTTCAATGATTTAATACTTATTTATCTTTCCAGGGGCACTTTATGTCGAAGAGGTGGTCGCATAAACTTTGGAACGGGGTTCATTGAATTACAAATTAAAATTTATAGTGGCCTTACACCAGGGGTGGATCCAGGATTTTTTAGGGGGGGGTACAAAATAGGTTGACCCGATAAACTTTCGCTAGGAGAAAATTTAATTGACGCAATCTTTCGTTAATTAACCAAATTGCACTACTTTAGGCTACTTTAGGGGGGCGCCCCCCTCGCCCCTCCCCTGGATCCACCACTGCCTTACACTGTCTGTTTGTTTCCTTGTTAGGGAGGAGAGCGGATTCCTAATAGGTGTGTATTAATACCAAAACATTCTAACTCTCATTGGGCCTTCAGGTATAAACAGAATTAGTTCAAAGGGAGGAATAGGGAAAAGGGCGTGGGGCAGATTTGCCCTTCGATTGATTTTGACTCGTAAGAGCTGGACTAGAACTTCCAATTTCTAATCAAACGAGCCATCTCTAAAGTTTATACGAGAATCCCTTCCTGCCCCCGGGCCCTGGGGGGTTTTGTCGACCTCAGAGTTTTGTTACTTAACCTTTCAACTATTTTTAACAAAATTTTTATCTGAGGGGGTGGGGGCAAGTTGCCCTCCAATCTCTTTTGACTCTTAAAAAGTGAACAAGAACTTGCAATTTCCAATCAAATGACCCATCTCTATAGTTTATACGAGTATCCCTTCCATAAAAAATTATATGAAGGATTCGGAGAATCCTTAAATTACAACCCTTCCCCTGAGGGCTCTGGGAGAGTTGTAATCCTCAAAGACCTAATTTCCAGACCTTAAAACTACGTTTAATAAAATGGCTGTCTCAAAATTTTGATTGGATGTGTATGGAGAAAGGGTGGGCGTGAGAGGGGGGTTAGTTGCCCTCAAATAACTTTCGACTATTAAAAAGAGCACTAGCCCTTTGAACTTCCAATCGAATGAACCTTTTTTGAAGTTTCTACGACACTGCCTTCTATAAAAACCTTGTATGTCCCCAGGGTATAACTTAAATTCCTTGCCTTGGGGGTTGTGGGGGAGTGTCCTTCTTAAAAACAGATTTTCTATCTGAAAATGAACTACATTGAACAAAATGGCTATCCCAAAGTTTTGATTGGCTGTATTTGGGGAAATGATGGGCGTGGGGGAGGCTAGTTGCCCTCCAATCACTTTCGACTACTAAAAAGGGCACTAGCCCTTTGTATTTCCAATCGAATGAGCTTTTTTTGAAGTTTCTATGACAATGTCTTCTACAAAAACCTTATATGCCCCCAGGGCATAACTTAAACCCTTGCCCTGAGGGTTGTGAGGGATTGTCCTCCTCAAAAACATATTTTCTATCTGAAAGTCAACTATTCTGAACAAAATGGCTATTTCAGAATTTTGATTGGATGTGTTTGGGGGAATGATGGGCGTGGGGGTGGCTAGTTGCCCTCCAATCACTTTCGACTATTAAAAAGGACACTATACCTTTGAATTTCCAATCGAATGAGCCTTTTTTGAAGTTTCTACGACAACACCTTCTATAAAAACCTTATATGCCCCCAGAGCATAACTTAAAACCCTTGCCCTGGAGGTCGTGGGGGAGTATTTTCCTCAAAAGCATATTTTCTATGTGGAAATCAACTACGCTGAACAAAATGGCTATCTCAAATTTTGATTGGATGTGTTATAGGCAATGATGGGCGTGGGGGGTGCTAGTTTCCCTTCAATAACTTTCGAATATTAAAAAGGTAACTTGCCCTTTTAATTTACAGTCAAATTAGCCTTTTTTGAAGTTTATACGACAACGCCTTCTATAAAAACCTTATATGCCTTCAGGGCATAACTGAAAACCCTTGCCCTGAAGGTCGTGGGGGAGTGTCCTCCTCAAAAACATATTTTCTATCTGGAAATCAACTACGCTGAACAAAATGGCTATCTCAAAATTTTGATTGCATGTGTTTGGAGAAATGATGGGTGTAGGAGGGGGCTAGTTGCACTCCAATCTCTTTCGACTATTAAAAAGGGCAATAGCCCTTTAATTTCCAATCGAATGAGCCTGTTTTGAAGTTTCTACGACAACGCCTTCTTATAAAAACCTTATATGCCCCCAGGGCATTACTTAAAACCCTTGCCCTGAGGGTTGTGGGGGAGTGTCCTCCTCAAAAACATATTTTCTATCTGGAAATCAACTACGTTGAACAAAATGGCTATCTCAAAATTTTGATTGGATGTGTTTGGGGGAATGATGGACGTGGGGGGAGGCTAGTTGCCCTCCAATCACTTTCGACTATAAAAAGGACACTATACCTTTGAATTTCCTATCGAATGAGCCTTTTTTGAAGTTTCTACGACAACACCTGCTATAAAAACCTTATATGCCCCCAGAGCATAACTTAAAACCCTTGCCCTGAAGGTCGTGGGGGAGTGTCTTCCTCAAAAATTTATTTTCTATTTGGAAATCAACTACGCTGAACAAAATGGCTATCTCAAAATTTTGATTGGATGTGTTTGGGGGAATGATGGGCGGGGGGGGGGGCGAGTTTCCCTCCAATCACTTTCGACTATTAAAAATGGCACTATCCCCCAGAGCATAACTTAAAACCCTTGCCCTGAAGGTCGTGAACAAAATGACTATCTCAAAATTTTGATTGGATGTGTTTGGGGGAATGATGGGCGTGGGGGGGCTAGTTTCCCTCCAATCACTTTCGACTATTAAAAAGGGCACTATCCCTTTGAATTTCCAATCGAATGAGCCTTTTTTGAAGTTTCTACGACAACGCCTTCTATAAAAACCTTATATGCCTTCAGGGCATAACTTAAAACCCTTGCCCTGAAGGTCGTGGGGGAGTGTCCTCCTCAAAAATGTGTTTTCTATCTGGAAATCAACTACGCTGAACAAAATGGCTATCTCAAAATTTTTATTGGATGTGTTTGGGGGAAGGAGGGGCGTGGGGGGGGATAGTTGCACTCCAATCACTTTCGACTGTTAAAAAGGGCACTAGCCCTTTAATTTCCAATCGAATGAACCTGTTTTGAAGTTTCTACGACAACGCCTTCTATAAAAACCTTATATGTCCCAAGGGCATAACTTAAAACCCTTTCCCTGAGGGTTGTGGGGGAGTGTCCTCCTCAAAAATATGTTTTCTATCTGGAAATTAACTACGCTGAACAAAATGACTATCTCAAAATTTTGATTGGATGTGTTTGGGGGAAGGATGGGCCTGGGGGGGGGCTAGTTGCCCTCCAATCATTTTCGACTATTAAAAAGGGCACTAGAACTCTCGATTTCCAATCGAATGCGCCCCCTTTGAAAATTTTACGACGACTTCTTCCATATGAAGTGCCTCTGGGAAAAATAATAATAATAATAATAAGACATTGGAGCCGTATGGTCTTTACTATAGGCAACGCTACAGCGTTGCCTCTGAAAGAATACATCTTATATCTTTTGATTTTTTTTCTATCAGACTCCATAGTTTTTACTTTGAAGATGATTGGACTTTATTTCTGCTCAATTTTGGTTTAATGAGGCTCTTTACTTTTCTTTAAAAAACTTATGTTTTCCATTAAGAAATACTATCTGTAAGTAATTAGACAAAAACAACAAGTTTTTCAACTGAAAATAAGGAGCAACATCAAACCTTAATAGGAACTGAAATTATTACATATCTGAAAGGGGTTGCCTCCTCCTCAAGACCTCGCTCTTTTTTAAATAAAGTTGTTTTTTTAACAGTTTATAAAAAAAGCTTATTGTTCTAATTAAACGGCCATTGTGTTTCAGGAATCGTTCTTAAAGAATAAGGACAAAAAGTCCAAACTTTAGCGTAAAGAGCAAGGTCGTGTGGAGGGGGCAACTCCTTTCACATACGTAATAATTCCTGGTCATTTTAAGTTTTGATGATGCTTCTTACTTTCAGTTGAAAAAACTTTTTTTTTCTAAATGTAATTTCTGGTTGTTTTTAAATAATACCGGGAAATCCAGCTCTCTCTCTCCATAAATAATTCAGGCACTTGTATGTTATACACCACTAACTCAAGTTTACGAGGTGCAAACCTCGAGAATACACCGGTTTCTTCGTTGCTTTAGAAACAAAAATATGGACTATATATTTACACATTAGGGGGGGGGGGTAAAGTATAGTGGGTCTGCATGGAAAATGTGTTAGGTACAATTATGTTGTATCTGCATATTATGAAGTAATAATTGTTTTCTGATTTCAAACTGTCCAAATACTTTACTCCCTCCCTTATGTGCAAATATAGAACCCAAATTATATATTTCCCATCTAATCTGTCACTTATCTTTGTCTTGTCTCGTGCTAAACTGAAAGAAACTAACAAAGAAACCGGTTTGTTCTCGAGTTTTACACAGCGTAAGATTGAGTGAGTGGCGTATAATACACAAGTACCAAAATTCCTCCCCCTACGGAAAAAAACCCAAATAAAATTCTCAAATTTCGAAAGCCTTATTTTCCATGGGGGGGGGGGTATTTTCCTCGGGATTATTTCTCGGAGAGGGGTATTTGCCGGGGGCATTTTCCCGGGGGAGGGGTAATCACCGAGGGAGGAGTTAAGTACCGGTCACCAATTTGTACACACCGAATGTAATCAAAATTAAAACGGTAAGAATTCCTGGCAAAAAGATCAATTCCTTTAATGTATCGTGTTTTTAATCATTAGGTATTAAACCTTAATACAATATGTCCACAACCAAAAATAGCACAAGAAAACAAAAATTAAACTTATGATTCGGCTTTTTAAACAATTCTTCTTCTCTAGAAGTTCAATTTCAAAGCCCAAATTCCAACTTCCAACTGAACGTTTCGTACTTCCGTTAAACAACTTCAAGTATAATTCTCGACTAATCTTGTCAAGATTGTCTTGACCCCGAATGATGTAAATGTGAAAATGTTATAGCATTCGGAATACTATATTCAGGTTGAAATGGTTTAAACTAAATTCAGGAAAATGATGCTTTTGTGAACATATAAAGAACCGTCTATACTTAAATTGTATCAGCCTGGTTCTTATGCAAAGTAACACAGAAGATGAAAATTAACGAACAAGAGAGTAGTTATAAATTATGGCATATCAAGTATTATTTGCTAGGGATGACACCGTGATTGTGTGATTTTTGGAGAAATTTTGGGGATTCGGGGAGAGAAAAAAATTCGAGGAGACATACAGATTTTCGGGTAAATCGCCAAAAATTCGGGGATAGTGGAAGCCCTGTACCAGGGTTGGCAGCCGGTGAAAACAAAAACCCCTAGATTCTTGAAAAAAACACTAAATCATCACATAAATCACATAAATCACATAAATCTAGATTATTGACTAAAAATCACTAGAATTATAATATTCTTTATCTTTGTAATTTATAATTGTTTTGTTTCTTTACTATGTTTTATACAGGTACACCTACAGGAAAGGGGTAAAATCCCTTCCTAGATATGGAAAAATACCTTTAGATTGACGTTTTGTTTTTCAAGCAAAAATTACCCTTGAAATTTTGAAAAATGCAGAGAATAGAACAAAATCCTTGCTTCCTCCCTGTATTTTCCAATACTTGCAATCTTGGCTTATACCCCGATCTTTGAAAATTGATTATCGATTATCTAATCGAAATATTTTATTTTAATTTTTAATTTTTTTCCTTGTCGATTCCAAACCTCAGTTTTTTCCCAAAAAAATATGGAAACTATTTTTTTTTACTCTAGCCTTGTCGAGCTGGTATAATTACTGAAACATCAGCGGCAATTTTGAAAATTGCCTTTTTATATTTTCATGGATAAAACTGGTCCTACTCTTCACAAATTCGAATAAGCACGTCTTACTCTTTCTTTAACAAGAAAGAGGTACTTTTTAATTATACGGAACACACCCGAGAAGCAAAGTTTTGTTAATCCTGATGGGTACTTGTCAAAAATATTAAATACACTCAAGAACTTGTATTGCGAATACCCGGTTTTTCACGCTGTCTATCATAAGCAGCGCAATCGCGCTGCCTAAGTAAAGAACGATGTTGGCACAATGTACTTTTTTTCCCGTACCAGGGCACTTCGTATCAAAGTAGTTGTCGTATAAACTTTGAAATAGGCTCATTCGATTGGAAATTAGAACGGCTAGTGCCCTTTTTAATGGTTGAAAGTGATTGGAAGGCCGCTTACACCCCTTCCACGGCCACCATTTCCCAAACACATCCAATCAAAATTTTGAGATAGCCATTTTGTTCAGCGTGGTTGATCTCCAGATAGAAAATATACTTTTCAGGAGGACACTCCCCCATAGCCCGCAGGGCAAGGGTTTTAAGTTATGCCCTGGGGACATATAAGGTTTTTTATAGAAAGCGATGTCGTAGAAACTTCAAAAAAGGCTCATTCGATTGGAAATTCCAAGGCTAGTGCCCTTTTTAATAGTAGAAAGCGATTGGAAGGCAACTAACACCCCTTCCACGCCCACCATTTCCCGAAACACATCCAATCAAAATTTTGAGATAGCCATTTTGTTCAGCGTGGTTGATTTCCAAATAGAAAACATATTTTTGAGGGGGACACTCCCCCACAACCCGCAGGGCAAGGGTTTTAAGTTATGCCCTGGGGACATATAAGGTTTTTTATAGAAAGCGTTGTCGTAGAAACTTCAAAAAAGGCTCATTTGATTGAAAATTCAAAGGCTAGTGCCCTTTTTGATAGTCGAAAATGATTAGAGGGCAACTAATCCCCTCTCACGCCCCTCGTTTCCCTAAACACATCCAATAAAAATTTTGAGACAGCTATTTTGTTCAACGAAGTTGAAAGTTCTGGTAACTAGGTCTTTGAGGATGACAACCCCCCCCCTCCCCCCACACACACACACATCCCTCAGGGCAAGGGTTGTAAGTTACGCCCTGGGGGCATTTATAGAAAGTGTGATCAAAGAAAATTCAAAGGGGGCTCATTGAGTTGGTAGTCAGACGCTCTAGTGCTCTTTTTCAGATTCAAATTGATCAGAGGGCAGCTTCCCTTTCCCCCCTACAAACACGTCACATTGTTACGAAACTCGTCTAACAGAAATTTTGAGATAAACATTCTATTCAAAATAGTCTAAATATCATATAACAATGCTTTTGGGGTTGAAATACACCCCAGAGATTAGGAGCAGGGGTTCTAAGTTACGCCCAGGAAGCACTAAAGGTTTTTATAGAAGGGATGGTTGTTTAACTTCAGAAGAGGCTCAGTCTTTCTCCCTGAAAAAGACTATGTCAACATAGAACAAACAGAAATTAATAAAAAAAAACTTTTTGCACAAATGAGTTTTTCAAAAAAAGTAAAGAATTCAATTAAACCAAAAATGAACAAAATAGAACCAAATAATCTGCTAAGCATATAACTACCACAAATCAGTATCAATAAATAAATGAAACCCAAAACAAACAGAAGTTAAAATAAGTCAAACACAAAACAAGCAGAAATTAATCTGAGTAAGGTTCTAAACCGTATGCGTTCTAAAAGCCAGAATTTAATTTGTACCTTACTGAAAAAAGTGCCTTTAAATTTTCACTTTTATAACTTTAAGAAATCAAAAATTAATTAAGATTTTGAGGAATAAATATCAGCATATGTATATTAAACTGACAATGCAAATTTTTTTCAGTATATTCATTTGAAGTTTTTTTCAGTAAATTCATTTGAAGTTTTTTTTTCAGTAAAGTACAAATTATATTCTGGCTTTTAGAAAGCATAGGGTTTAGAACCATACTCAGATTAATTTCTGCTCGTTTTGAGCTTGACTTATTTTAACTTCTGTTTTTTGGGGGGTGTCGTTTATTTATTGATACTGATTTGTGGTAGTTGTATGCTTAGCAGATTATTTGATTCTATTTTGCTAATTTTTGGTTTAACGGAGTTCTTTACTTTTTTGGAAAAACGTCGGTAAAAGCAATATAGAAAACTTCAGTATAAGGACCACCGGGTGAGGGGATTGCAGCCCGCCTTATATTCTCATATTATGAATTATTCTTTATTTGAATAGAAGAACGAGCCAGGAATTAAATATCGAAAAACTTTTTCAAGTGGAAGAAAACAGCAACATAAAATGTAAAAGCAACATATCCTCTATATGAGAGAGGACTGTGAGCTGCGCAGTCCCTCCTCTATGTGAGAGGGACTGCGAGCTCAAGATTGAATGGCTAAGGATAGAATGCTCTAAAACAACACAATGTGAGAAATTGTATAAATTTCTATAAGACTATACTTTGTGAATGAAAGGGAATGACTTCTTCATACTTACTTTAAACAGAAAATTTTGAATTTCTAATATTTTGAAAGGTGATCTGTAAAAAAAAACTTCAATTGCCAACTGGCTACTTTTATTGTATTCTAAACATAGAACTGGTTAAACTTTAGCATAGAGAGCAGAGTTGCAGCAGTTTCACTAAAATGTAGGATATACTTTAAGTGTTTAGTTGCTCACAATTTTCACTTGAAAATTTAGTTACTTCCATCTCCCTGATCACATATGCCGGTCTTTATGTATTTCTTCTTTTCCCTTCTTGATAGAAAAATAAAAAATAGACATACACTGACCCGTTTTCTTCCATAGATCTATTGAAGTCAAAGCTGGTAGTTCTAGCTTCAAAGCCCCAATGGCTTCCAGCTCACTGTCTATGATTTTGCATATTTTCTTCACAGTTCTAAGCCCCATGGGCAAAAAAGAGCATAACCCATTACCAGTGGGTGAGACTAGACCATTTTCTAGGAGCAGCTACAAGAAAAAAAAAATCAGAAAATAAAAATCATGCTATGAAAAAGAAAACTGTACTTTCAGATACAACTGCTTAAATGAGAATAGGAGGGGTAGAGGAACCCTACCTGAAGATTAACCCAAGAATCCTATAAAAATCTTGGTTGCACCAAGCTCATAAGTGACAAAAAATTAAATATTGTGGTCAATTGTGCCCATAAAAAATATTCAGAGCATTGAAACTCTTAAAAATTTGTTGAGCCCCCCCTCCTCCCATGAACCTGGAATATGGGTAACTATACTTCCATAGATTCAAGTATGATATAATGACTTTTTTCATGATCTCCACAATTGATCCTTCCTCAAAGATAAAGGAATCTCACCTGGATAAAGGTGACCACACATATTTGTGAGGAGGGAAAAGGGTCAAGGGGGCCCGAAAATAAGCCAAAGACATGTGTCATTTATCAGTCTGGAATTTAAAGCTACAAGTCCTAGGAAAAAAGGAACCTAATGAAAAAGATGCAGCCTTAAAAACCCCATTCTTGGTTATTAAATCTTCAGACATGTTTTTGCTAAAAATGAGTTGGGCCGAAAACTTCTTTTTTTCCAAATTAAGATTTGGAAAACCCCAAATAGGTCTTTACTGATCAACTATAAAATAACGCGTGGACAGGGCCAAGAAAACCTTTACAAAGACAAAAAAATTGGATATCATGGATTTGTGATGTCCGAAAATGAGCGCTTAAAATTTTTCTGTATCTCTTTTGGTAGTTCAAATGTGACTTGTTCTTAAAATATTCTTTAGATAAGCCATGCTTAAATTAAAGCTATAAAATTCTCCAGTCGTGCAAAAAACAGCACAAATAAAACAACATTTGAATTTATCTGAAATTCTCTTGGCTCCCATTCTGACTCCTTGGCTCCCAAATCTGACTCCTTAGCTCCCAAATCTGAAATTCTCTTGGCTCCCATTCATGTCTAGATTATTAAAAAATAAAAGCAATACAGAAAATACTAACGGCAGGATTTTATTTAAAAAAAGCAAAAATGTTTTTGTAAAGACAAATATCTAAGAATATATCAATGCTGTATCAATTCATTACACCCACAAATGGGCTGCAGATTTCTTTTGTCTAACAGGCTTGAAATTTATAGGATAAAAAGACAAGATAGGGTAGACTTCAGTAAACACGAGGATATTTTGAAGTTTGGTTGTATTTACAAGTGACAGCTGAAACTGTGCCATTAAAATTGTGCTTTTTTATTGCCTTAAACTTACAGGACATATAGAAAGGGACAAGGGAACTTCAATGAAGACAAGGATTTTTTGAATTTTGGCTTTAATTGTAAGTGACAGCTGAAACTGTGCCATTAAAATTTGGCTTTTTTTGATTGGCTCAAACTTACAGGATTATGTCCTGTACAGGGACAAGGGAACTTCCATGAAGACAAGAATATTTAAAGGGAACTACCATACAATAACCTTCGGCTCTTTGAGAAACCACATTATAGCTTTTTTTTTTTAATTAAATATGTAGTTGGTGTTTTGATTAGGTTAGGTTATTTTAGGTTACGTGCTCTGGGCGGCCCCCCTTCCATAATTCTGTGTGGTAGTTTTCATAATTTTGTTAATTTTGTTACTACAGCATTGTATGTTCATCGTGTTTTGTTTTATTTCGTTAGCATTCACTAAACTTTAATTCTCGAGTGTGTTTTATATAATAGTCAAGTGCTTCTTAATGAAATATTCCGAAGTATAATAAAAATATATTACTCCTCAGGGAAAGGGTTTTAAGTTATGCCCTGGGGGCATATAAGGTTTTTATAGAAGGTGTTGTCGTCAAAACTTCAAAACAGGCTCATTCAATTGGAAATTCAAAGGGCTAGTGCCCTTTTTAATAGTTGAAAGGGATTGGAGGGCAACTAGCCCCCCTCTCTCCACGACCATCATTCCCCCAAACACATCCAATCAAAGTTATGAGATAGCCATTTTGTTCAGCGTAGTTAATTTCCAGATAGAAAATATGTTTTTGAGGAGAACACTCCCCCAAAACCCTCAGGGCAAGGGTTTAAAGTTATGCCCTGGGGGCATATAAGGTTTTTATAGGAGGCGTTGTCGTAGAAACTTCAAAAAAGCCTTATTCGATTGGAAATTCGAAGGGCTAGTGCTCTTTTTATAGTTGAAAGTGATTGGAGGGCAACTAGCCCCCCACGCCCATCTTTCTCCCAAACACATCCAATCAAAATTGTGAGATATTTCTAGCCATTGTGAGCCATTTTGTTCAGCGTATTTAATTTCCAGATAGAAAATAGGTTTCTGGTGAGGACAATCCCCCACAACCCTCAGGGCAAGGGTTTTAAGTTATGCTCTGGGCGTTGTCGTAGAAACTTCAAAAAGGCTCATTCGATTAGAAATTCAAAGGGATAGTGCCCTTTTTAATAGTCGAAAGTGATTGGAGGGCAACTAGCCCCCCGTCCACCCAACATTCCGCCCCATTCATCCAATAAAATTTTGTGATACCTCTTTTTTTCAGCGTATTTTATTTCCCTATAGAAAATATGTTTGTGAAGAGGACTCTCCCCCACAACCCCAGGGCAAGGGTTTGCAATTAAGCCCTGGGGGCATATAAGGTTTTTATAGAAGTTGTTGTCGTAGAAACTTCAAAACAGGCTCATTCGATTGGAAATTCAATGGGCTAGTGCCCTTTTTAATAGTCGAAAGTGATTGGAGGGCAACTAGACCCCCACGCCCATCATTAAACCAAACACATCCAATCAAAATTGTGAGATAGCCATTTTGTTCAGCGTAGTTGATTTCCCGATAGTAAATGTATTTTTGAGGAGGACACTCCCCCAAAATCCTCAGGGCAAGGGTTTTAAGTTAAGCCCTGAGAGCATATAAGGTTTTTATAGAAGGCGTTGTCGTAGAAACTTCAAAACAGGCTCATTCAATTGGAAATTCAAAGGGCTAGTGCCCTTTTTAATAGCCAAAAGTGATTGGAGGGCAACTAGCCCCCCCCCCCACGCCCCTCCTTCCCCCAAACACATCCAATCAGAATTTTGTGATAACCAGTTTGTTCAGCGTAGGCTAGTTGATTTCCAGATAGAAAAAATGTTTTTTAGGAGTAAACTCTCCCACAACCCTCAGGGCAAGGGTTTTAAGTTATGCCCTGGGGGCATATAAGGTTTTTATAAGAAGATGATGTCGTAGAAATTTCAAAACAGGCTCATTCGATTGGAAATTCATAGGGCTAGTCCCCTTCTTAATAGTCGAAAGTGATTTGAGGGGAGCCGGCCCCTCCCCCATGCCCCTCATTCACCCAAGCACATCCAATCAAAATTTTGAGGTAGCCATTTTGTTCAGCGTAGTTGATTTCAAGATAGAAAATATGTTTTGAGGAGGACACTCCCCCACAACCCCGGGGCAAGTGTTTGCAATTAAGCCCTGGGGGCATAAAAGGTTTTTATAGAAGGCGTTGTCGTAGAAACTTCAAAACAGGCTCATTCGATTGGAAATTCAATGGGCTAGTGTCTTTTTTAATAGTCGAAAGTGATAGGAGGGCAACTAGACCCTCCCACGCCCATCATTAACCCAAAAACATCCAGTCAAAATTGTGAGATAGCCATTTTGTTCAGCGTAGTTGATTTCCCGATAGAAAATGTGTTTTTGAGAAGGACACTCCCCCACAACCCTCAGGGCAAGGGTTTTAAGTTAAGCCCTGGGGGCATATAAAGCTTTTTATTGATGATGCTGGCGTAGAAACTTCAAAAATGTCCCCTTCGATTTAAAATTCAAAGGGCTCGCACCCTTCTTAATAGTCAAAAGTGATTTGAGGGTAATACGCCCCCCCCCCCACGCCCATTCTTTCCCTAAACACATCCAATCAGAATTTTGAGATAATCATTTTGTTCAGCGTAGGCTAGTTGATTTCCAAGTAGAAAAAATATTTTTTAGGAGTAAACTCTCCCACAAACGTCAGGGCAAGGGTTTTAAGTTTTGCCCTGGGGGCATATAAGGTTTTTATAAGAAGATGATGTCGTAGAAATTTCAAAACAGGCTCATTCGATTAGAAATTCAAAGGGCTAGTTCCCTTCTTAATAGTCGAAAGTGATTTGAAGGGAGCCGGCCCCTCCCCCACGCCCCTCATTCACCCAAACACATCCAATCAAAATTTTGAGGTAGCCATTTTGTTCAGCGTAGTTGATTTCCAGATAGAAAATATGTTTTTAAGGAGGACACTCTCCGACAACTCTCAGGGCAAGGGCTTTAAGTTATGTCCTGGGGTATATAAAGTTTTTACAGAAGGCGTTGTCATAGAAACTTCAAAAGGGGCTCATTTGATTGGAAATTGAAAGGGCTAGTGCCCTTTTTAATAGTCGAAAGTGATTGGAGGGCAACTAGCCCCTCCCCCCTCCTCCCCATGTCCATCATTTTCCCAAACATATCCAATCAAAATTTTGAGATAGCGATTTTGTTCAGCGTAGGCTAGTTGATTTCCAGATGGAAAATATATTTTTGAGAAGGACACTCCCCCACAATCCTCAGGGCAAGGGTTTTAAGTTATGCCCTGGGGGTATATAAGGTTTTTATAGAAGGCGTTGTCGTAGAAACTTCAAAAAAGGCTAATTCGATTGGAAATTCAAAGGGCTAGTGCCCTTTTTAATAGTAAAAAATGATTGGAGGGCAACTAGCCCCTATCCCCCCACGCCCATCATTCCCCCAAACACATCCAATCAGAATTTTGAGATAACCATTTTGTTCAGCATAGGCTAGTTGATTTCCAGATAGAAAAAATGTTTTTTAGGAGTAAACTCTCCCATAACCCTCAGGGCAAGGGTTTTAAGTTATGTCCTGGGGTATATTAAGTTTTTATAGAAGGCGTTGTCTTAGAAACTTCAAAAGGGGCTCGTTTGATTGAAAATTCAAAGGGGTAGTGCCCTTTTTAATAGTCGAAGTAAAAAGTGATTGGAGGGCAACTAGCCCCCCCCCCCACGCCCATCCTTCCCCCAAACACATCCATTCATAATTTAGAGATAGCCATTTCGTTTAGTTTAGTTCATTTCCAGATAGAAAATATGTTTTTGAGGAGGACACTCCCCACACAACCCTGAGGGCAAGGGTTTTAAGTTATGCCCAGGGGGCATATAATGTTTTTATAGAAGGTGTTGTTGTAGAAACTTCAAATACAGCTCATTCGATTGGAAATTGAAAGGGCTATTGCCCTTTTTCATAGTCGAAAGTGATTGGAGGGCAACTAGACCCCCCACGCCCATCATTAACCCAAACACATCTAATCAAAAGTGTGATGTAGCGATTTTGTTCAGCGTGGTTGATATCCCGATAGAAATGTGTTTTTGAGAAGGACACTCCCCACAACCCTCAGGGCAAGGGTTTTAAGTTATGCCCTGGGGGTATATAAGGTTTTTATAGAAGGCGTTGTCGTAGAAACTTCAAAAAAGGCTAATTCGATTGGAAATTCAAAGGGCTAGTGCCCTTTTTAATAGTAAAAAATGATTGGAGGGCAACTAGCCCCCCCCCACGCCCATCCTTCCCCCAAACACATCCAATCAGAATTTTGAGATAACCATTTTGTTCAGCGTAGGCTAGTTGATTTCCAGATATAAAAAATGTTTTTTAGGAGTAAACTCTCCCATAACCCTCAGGGCAAGGGTTTTAAGTTATGTCCTGGGGTATATTAAGTTTTTATAGAAGGCGTTGTCTTAGAAACTTCAAAAGGGGCTCGTTTGATTGAAAATTCAAAGGGGTAGTGCCCTTTTTAATAGTCGAAGTAAAAAGTGATTGGAGGGCAACTAGCCCCCCCCCCACGCCCATCCTTCCCCCAAACACATCCATTCATAATTTAGAGATAGCCATTTCGTTTAGTTTAGTTCATTTCCACATAGAAAATATGTTTTTGAGGAGGACACTCCCCCATAACCCTCAGGGCAAGGGTTTTAAGTTATGCCCAGGGGGCATATAATGTTTTTATAGAAGGTGTTGTTCTAGAAACTTCAAATACAGCTCATTCGATTGGAAATTGAAAGGGCTATTGCCCTTTTTCATAGTCGAAAGTGATTGGAGGGCAACTAGCCCCGCCACCCCCACGCCCATCATTAACCCAAACACATCTAATCAAAAGTGTGATGTAGCGATTTTGTTCAGCGTGGTTGATATCCCGATAGAAATGTGTTTTTGAGGAGGACACTCAAAAACAGTTATGCCTGGGAGCATGTAAGGTTTTATAAGAGGGTGTTGTCGTAGAAACTTCAAAGCAGGCCCATTAGATTGGAAATTCAAAGGGCTAGTTCCCTTCTTAGTAGTCGAAAGTGATTGGAGGGGAGCCAGCCTCTCCCCCACGCCCATTATTCCCCCAAGACATCCAATCAAAATTTTGAGATAGCCATTTTGTTCAGCGTAGTTGATTTCCGATAGAAAATATGTTTTTGAGAAGGACACTCCCCAACAACTCTCAGGGCAAGGGCTTTAAATTATGTCCTGGGGTATACAAAGTTTTTATAGAAGGCGTTGTCGTAGAAACTTCAAAAAAGGCTAATTCGATTGGAAATTCAAAGGACTAGTACCCTTTTTAATAGTCGAAAGTGATTGGAGGGCAACTACCCCCCCACCCCCATCATTCCCCCAAACTCATCCAATCAGAATTTTGAGATAACCATTTTGTTCAGCGTAGGCTAGTTGATTTCTAGATAGAAAAAATGTTTTTAGGAGTAAACTCTCCCACAACCCTCAGGGCAAGGGTTTTAAGTTATGCCCTGGGGGCATATAAGGTTTTTATAAGAAGATGATGTCGTAGAAATTTCAAAACAGGCTCATTCGATTGGAAATTCAAAGGGCTAGTTCCCTTCTTAATAGTCGAAAGTGATTTGAGGGGAGCCAGCCCCTCCCCAACGCCCCTCATTCACCTAAACACATCCAATCAAAATTTTGAGGTAGCCATTTTGTTCAGCATAGTTGATTTCCAGATAGAAAATATGTTTTTGAGGAGGACACTCCCCAACAACTCTCAGGGCAAGGGTTTTAAGTTATGTCCTGGGGTATATAAATTTTTTATAGAAGGCGTTGTCATAGAAACTTCAAAAGGGGCTCATTTGATTGGAAATTCAAAGGGCTAGTGCCATTTTTAATATTCGAAAGGGATTGGAGGGCAACTAGCCCCCCCCCTCCTCCCCACGTCCATCATTCGCCAAAAACATCCAATCAAAATTTTGAGATAGCCATTTTGTTCAGCGTAGGCTAGTTGATTTCCAGATGGAAAATATGTTTTTGAGAAGGACACTCCCCCACAACCTTCAGAGCAAGGGTTTTAAGTTATGGCCTGGGGGCATATAAGGTTTTTATAGAAGGCGCTGTCGTAGAAACTTCAAAAAAGGCTATTTCGATTGGAAATTCAAAGGGCTAGTGCCCTTTTTAATAGTAAAAAGTGATTGGAGGGCAACCAGCCCCCCCACGCCCATCCTTCCCCCAAACACATCCAATCAAAATTTAGAGATAGCCATTTCGTTTAGCTTAGTTCATTTCAAGATAGAAAATATGTTTTTGAGGAGGACACTACCCACAACCCTCAGGGCAAGGGTTTTAAGTTACGCCCAGGGAGCATATAATGTTTTTATAAAAGGCGTTGTTGTAGAAACTTCAAAAAAAGCTCATTTGATTGGAAATTCAATGGGCTAGTGCCCTTTTTAATAGTCGAAAATGATAGGAGGGCAACTAGACCCTCCTCTCCACGCCCATCATTAAACCAAACACATCTAATCAAAATTGTGATATAGCCATTTTTTCAGCGTAGTTGATATCCCGATAGAATTTTCGAGGCTCAAGAGATTTAAGCGCCGAGACCCGTATTGGCGAGTGATTTTCCCTCTGAGGAGCCCTGATGTGAGGTTATCACTCGGGGAATAATAATTTTTGTAGACTTAAGGTGCTTTTGTTGGTTTTGGACAACGACTTTCATTTATTAATGTTGAATTTGCTGTATTTTGGATATGATTTTTTGGCTATTGAATTGGATATACTATTTTGTCCTAGGTGACTGGACGGATGCATAAGGTCTAGACCTTGCTCAAGTGCTCATTTATCTCAGTTACTAAATTAGGAAGTCAGTTATTTTTTTCTTCTTTCTTTTAACCAAATAATTTCCTGTAACTATTGGACTTCCTTAAAAACTTCCTTATGTAACTTCCTTAAAAATAATTTCGTTAAGAATTACCGTTGTCAGCCTTAACAAATAGAGGTTGTCCAAGTAATTACATAAAAGGCACAAAACCATAAAAGAAAAAAATACCCGATAAAGGATTCAACTCCTGATATTATGTTTCAACATCCGCCGCTCCATTGACTGAATTACGAGTTTTGGTAATCCAATTGAATCTATTGACTTTTGTATGACCAAAATAATACACATTACAGCCCTTTTCCCACGGATGATGGAGGGGCATGTCATCATCAAAAGCATAGTTACTAAAACTTTCAACTACGATGAAAATAATGGTGATCTTGAAATTCTGACATTTAGGGGAGGAGAGCTAGCTGCCCCTAATCTTTTCGGTCACCGAAAAGGGCACTAGCAATTTCAGTTTCCATTCGAATAAGCCACTAAGAATTTCTCTATTATGCTGTGGATACCTACTATCCCTGGTAGAAAAAAAAAGAAAAAAAGAGACATATCAGTGCTACCCATGCAAAAAAGTGCATTGTCATTGTTGCTCAAGGTGGGGATAATTTTGGAGACCACACTCCCTTTACATGACGATAAATAAAAGTTTAAATAGGGATAAAATCCTTTTAATAGACAGTTCACCATAAACAGTGATAGAAATTCACAAAAAATACCAGATATTTCGGTCACATATGCAGTGACCGTCATCAGTAGTAAAACTGAAAACTGATGACGGTCACTGCATATGTGACCGAATATCTGGTATTTTTGTGAATTTCTATCACTGTTTGTGAAACAATGTCTATTAAAAGGATTTTATCTCTATTTGAACTTTTATTTATGTTTAAGGTGGGGGACTGTAATTACCCTTTGTAAGGTTTTTGACCATGCTGATACTAAAGATGCAATTTTAATTTTGATCCCATGCCATATCCGAGAGGTTTCAGGATATTTTTCAAAATCAACATAAACTTGAATACTTCCGTCTTATGGGGTACACACTGGAGGATGTGGATCTACAGATACGACAATGACCGGTTTTTGGCCGGGAGTTTCCAAAGAATATTAGCTTTGACTCAGCTGAGACCTACACTGTAGGTATATTTTTTTATTAAATATTTAATATACAGAGACGGTATTATGATTGGGTTAGGTTAGGTTTGGTATTTAATATAATGGGTTCTGGGTGCCCCCCCCCCCACTATAATGCTTTGTTGTAGTTTTAACAATTTTGCTATTAAAGTATTGTATTTGCATCATATTTTGGTATATTTCAGTATTATTAACCACACTTCATGTCTCGAGTGTGTACCACATAAAGCGGAAGTACCAAAACTTGTTTTCGCAATAAACTTTTACTTTTAAGATTAAACGAAACAATAGGTTACCATTCCTGAATTCGTGTCAGATGACAATTTTTTCTCATTAGGCAGTTTTTTCTTCAAAACGTGTTTTTCAACTTTTTACTACTATGGGTTGTGGCTTGATCTTTACTAGGTTGAACTACTGCTGCAACAAAAAAAAAAGAGATTTTCCTTGTTGTTCAATTGGGGGACTTTAATTACCATACAAAAGTTTTTTGACCATACTGATTCTAATGGTGCAATTTTATTTTGATCTGACACCATTTTCGGCTTCGGGCTAATTTTCAAAACAACCATAAATTTGTTTTCCCCATAACCTACTTTTAAGAGTAAGCGAAATAATAAATGCCATTCTTGATTTCGTGTCAGACGGTAATTTTTCCCATTAGGTTTTTTTTTCAAAACACTTTTTTTTCAATTTTTGGTTACTATGCGCTGTGGTTTGCTTTTTTACTATGTCAGTCATGTTTGCAGCTGCTGTTGCAACCATAATAAAATGCACACAAACATGATTGAAAATACACCCGATACTGATAAGGCGCCACTAATACCCCCGATACCGACACGCGTGACACCGATACTTCCAATACCACTCACAACCCTTTTCCAAGGGACTATGGAGGGTCATATCATAACAAAAACAATAATTGCTCGACCTTTGAACTATGTTGAACAAAATGGCTATCTCAAAATGTTGATCAAACGACCTTGAGGAGGGGGTCTTCTTGGAAAGAAGGGTAGCTGCCCTTCGATATTTTTGGTTGTGTAAAAAGGGCACAAGCAAATTTAATTTCCGTCTAATGAGCCATTACAAATCATTCTGTGATGGCGTGGTCACCCTCTAGCCCTGGTAGAAAAAAGAAAAGGAAGACACATCAGTGCAACCCATGCAAAAAAGGGATTTTTCTCGTTGTTTATGAAGGGGCAAATCAGGTCAAAATTTGGCAAAAAACAGTAAAATTGGTACTTATGCTTTATATTTAACACACGAAAGAAGTCAAGTTTGGTTAATGCTAATGAAATACAATAAAATAGGATGAAAATATAATAGTTTAGAAACTAATTTGGGTTATATATGTACACATTAGGAGGAGTGGGGGGTAAAGCATAGCATATATTAAATACGCAACCTAACCTAACCTAGGTACCTTTTCCCCTCCTAACCCCACCCCCCCCCCCCCAAAAAAAAAAACAAAAACAGTTTAAATATTGTAAACGCGATAAGAAATTACGCTTTGCAATCTATTATCCTTGCAAATACCCGTTGACGGTTTTCCATTTGTATTTACTTGTACAATCTATAGTGCTGTGTTATACATAAAGCATAAGTTCCGTGAAATTTTACTAAAGCTCAGCAACGACAATTTGCAGAGTTTTGACCCGCTTTGCCCATTCATGACTTTAGCTAGACATGCATGTGAACGCCGCTTATTACATGAAATGACTATTTTATAGGATACTTGGAAATATGACAATCATAAGCCAGGGTTGGTGTCCCTTGTGATTTATCATTATTTCTAGTGATTTTTCATGTTGCCTAGTGATTTTCTTCTAGCTAGTGATTAATAGCGTTTTTGTTCCAAAACTAGTCATTTTTTCCTAAATCTAGGGATATTTCAAAATATAGCGCGTAGATCCATGATTCAATTGAATAAATCATACAAGAAGCCAATTAATAAAAAACAGAAAATGGTGATTCACTACAGTTCCAAATATGCTCCAGATTAACCTTTATGCAAATATACCGCTTTTGAAACTTCCGATTTCCCACCAAATGTCCAAATCAAATATAGACCTCAGAGCGTTATCATCGAGATAATAGGCGAACCTAATTAATCGCAAAAATGTCCTATACTTCCAATCACACAACATTTGCTGAGGTCAAATTTTTGTCTTTATATTTATGTTTTTTTTCTGTATCAGTTCTAAATTAGATTTTCTTCTATTTAAACCTTTGCAAGTTAAATGAATGGTGGATATGAATACACCCTTTAATTCTGCAAATAAAACGTCATTAAAAAATAAGAAGGTAGGCATAGATTAAATATAATTTTCTAAATGAAAAAAGAAATGATTGAAAAAGAAAATAGTACTTAGTGCTTTTTATAATAGTATTTGCAACTAGATAGATTAAATTTATTGTAGTTTGATTATTTTGGTCGGTTGGGATTAAAGAAGGTGGGTTATTTACTTTGGGAATTGTCTAATGGTTTTCAGCTTGACTTCTAAGTGCTAATCGAAGCTCCAATAATTCTCCAAATTATCTTTTTTTATATTTGAAACACCTAATAAGCGCCGTTAACTCCCCATTCTTTAGGTTTTGAAAAACAAACTCTAAGAATGGAGCAACAATAGTAACCGAAACTCAAGAAACGGAATTTTGATATCAATCGATATATCATTGGCAAATTATGTTGGTTCCAAATATATAAATCCATTAAGTTCAGTTTTACCTCTAAAAGGCTAAGAAACTGCAAAAATTTGCTTTAAAGATGGAGAAAATACCCATTAAAAGTCATGGAACTTTAATCAAAATCAAAACCATTAGATTCAGAGTATCAGAGAACCTTACTGTAGAGGTTTCAAGCCCCTACCTGCAAAAGTGTTGAATTTTGTATAGTTTGCCAAAAGAAAGTCACGGTTGCGTGTTAATTTGTTGTTTTTTTTCCAGGGTCGATCGTATCGAACCAACTGTCCTAGAATATCGGAAGTGGGCTCATTTGAATGGAAATTAAAATTTCTGGTGTCCCTTTCACTGGAACAAAGAGATGGAATGGCTAATAGCCATGGGCGTAGGCAGCATATTGTCTAGGGGGGGGCAGTCGATAGTGTGATGGAGGGCCTTATATCAACTGCTTTTCCAACCATCTGCTTTTTCAGCCATATCTAATGTAAATTTGAAGATCTAGGGGGCGAGGGGGGTATCTCTCCCCCCTGCCCCCTTCCCTACGCCCATGCTACTAGCCCCCCTTCCATCTCTGTTTTTTCTCAAAAATCTTTCTATAAAAAGTATGAAATAGCCATTTTATTCAGCATAGTTGAAAGGTTTTAAAACTATACCTTCAGATTTAACATGACCCACGCAAGCCCTAGGGATAGGTCTGGGGATGAAAGGACGTTAAGGATAATTTGCTAAGGATAATAAGGATAATGTCTGATTTATGAAAACCAGCTTCATAGCCACAAAGACAAATGGCGGGTGACAGATTGCATTCGACTTGTATAAATTGGGCTATATATTTGCGCAATAGAAAGGTAAGGGTAATGGTTGATTAAGTTGGATTAGGTTACTCTACCCGACATCCTCCAATGTGCAAATATGTAGCCCAAATTATAGTATTACAATATAATTTAATTATATAATTAAATAAAAAATAAAATATTGTATTTTCATCGTATTTTAACATATACGATTAGGATTAACATAAATTTACTTCTTGGGTGTGTTCCGTATAATTAGCAATTACCTCTTTTTTTATTAAAGAAGCAATAAGACCAATGCTTATCGACATTTGTGAAGGTTGGAATAAATTTCGTCCATAAAAAAATAAAAAGGCAATTTTCAAAATCTCAACTAGAGTAAAAAGGAAATAGTTTCTATATTTTTTTTTGGAGGGGGGGGGACGGGGAATAAAAAGAAAAAGCAATATTTCGATTAGATCACCGATAACCAATTTTTAGTGATCGGGGTATAAGCCAATGGTACCAATTCCGGAAAATACAGGGAGGAAGCAATGATTTTGTTATATTCTCTTCAAAAAGATGCAAAAAGGCATTTTTCTAAATTTCGAGGGTAATTTTCGCTTGAGAAAAAACAAAACGTCAATCTAAAAGTATTTTTCCACATCTAGGGAGGTAATTTTACTCTCTTTCTGTAGATGCACTTGTATAGAACATGGTAAAAAAAACAAAACAATTTTTGATTACAATCATAAAGAGTATTATAATTCTAGGGATTTCTATTAATATAATCTAATGTTTTACGTGCTAATTTAGTGATTTGCGTTCAAGAATCTAGCGATTTTCTGTTATGAGCTGATTAGCGCAAATATTTAAAGTGACAGATCATGTCATCTACATTCAGATTAAAAAATTACTTTAAGCCATGCTTACAGAGTATCCCTGAGACTTCTACTATTTTACATTGCAAATCTTCAAAGGTTGCATTCATTGTAATTTTTATATAACTATCGTTTCATTGTCTAAGTTGACCTCTCATTAATACTGCATATTTCCTGAGATTCTTTGATAATTGACAAACTTGCAGTACCAAATAGTATCATTTTGACTTTAAAAGGGGTCAGTGAGAGAAGGAGGCAAAACCCTAACTCTTGTTTGTAGAGATTTTTGTTTTTAAGCTTGATTTGCATATCCAATTTAAATTTCACTTGTTTTAAGATTTATTTGCTCATTTATCATTGTACCTGGGTAAATATATACCAAATCATATTACTGAGTTAGGAATATAGTTAATACACCATTCAATCTTTTTTTTGCTGATTACAAATATAATATTAATTTCTATCAGAAATGAATTTCAGCCCCCCCCCCTATTTATGCCAATTCAGGGTATATATTTCTACATTTGGGGGTGGGGTAGGAGCAAATTTTATTTCTGATGTAAATGGGAGGTAAGTTTAAACTTCACCCCCCCCCCCCAATGTAGAAATATATAACCAGAATTGGCATATATAAGGGGGGGGGCTAAAATTCATTTATGATAGAAATGATTATTATATTTGTAATCAGCATAAAAAAAGGCATTGAATGGTGTATTCACTTTATTCCTAACTCAATGATATGATTTGGTATATATTTACCTGTACCTGTTGTATGCTTTTTTGCTATGATTGTTTATTTAATTTTTGTTTGTTTTGGTTTTCATTTATTCTTCAATAGCAAAATTTTTTGTTTATTTTAAGCTTGATTTGCATAATCAATTTATTCTTTACTTGTTTTTAGATTTGTTTATTCATTTATGTTTGTAGCCTACCTGTTTTATGTTTTATGTTATGATTGTTTATTTAATTTCTGTCAATTTTTGGTTTAACTTATTCTTCAATAGTAATTTCTGGTTGTTTTTTAACTTGAATTTTAACAAGAAAATAGGGCTGCCTAAGTAAAGAGTGATGTGGGCACAATTTATTATTTATTTATTCTTATTATTATTATTTTTTGCTTTGTTTTAGACCAAAGCACTTAGCATTGAAGGAGTTGTCATAGAAACTTTGAAAAGGGCTCAATTGGAAATTGAAAGGACTACTGCCCTTTTTAATAGTCAAAAGTGATTGGAGGACAACTAATTTCCCTCCTATGCCCACCATTTCCTCATACCCATCCAATCAAAATTTTGAGATAGCTATTTTGTTCAACGTAGTTAAAAAGTCTAGAAATTATGTCTTTGAGGATGACAAGCCCCCCCCCCCCCCAAAGCCTTCAGGGCAAGGGTTGTAAGTTATGCGCTCGGGACATATAAGGTTTATATAGAAAGGGTGATTGTATAAACTTTGGCTAGTTCTTTCAATTTCTGTCTGTTGCTGTGTCTTTTATGATTAACAGGTAAACTTTTTTTTGCACAGTGTGAACTAAAGCTACTGCCACTCAGTGGTGGTTGTGGCCTCTCTTGCGCCAGGGGCAAAATTTTGATTAGCCCCCCCCCTCCTGTTTCCCAAAAATTTCAGGCCAATTTTAATAGCATTTTTATTTATTACTGAAATTTTCATTTATTTACAAAATTTGAATATAAAATATCACAAAAAACATCAAATTAATTAAATTCAGTCTACTTACTTTTATTTTCAAGGAGCAGTGATGAAGATTTGGGGAAAATTAAAGTTTTCAGATTCAGTTTGCTTATACCTACTGCCAAATGTGCCCTCTAATTTACTGTAATAAAAGTAAAATTTCAAAAAATACAAAATGATTATAACTGTTCAATTATTTATATGAACTTTTTCATCCCTAAAAAATCTGTACCTGGGGCAAGTGCCCCTCTCCCCCTAAAACCTCAGCTGTCATTGCTGTGGCGGTGACCAGAACTGCCACTCCCAGTGAAAGGAGCTACTGCCATTGGTAAGTAAACAAACCACTCATCAAATAGATAAAAAAATCTCTTTCTCAATGAATTGTTTCTTTAATTTATTTTTTGAACAAATTTTGTTATTTGTTATTCACTATTGTAATTTTTTAATTGTAAAGTATGAATATATAGTAGTAGTAGATTTTATAGCACTCTATAGTGTAAATTTGTCTGATTTAAGAAATTAGAAAAGGATTTTAACAGAATATACAGACTTTAGAAGCTGAAGGGCATTAAAAGAGTTGAAGATTTGTAGTTAATTTATACAATAGTATCTTCTTTGCATGCATGTCTACCCACGTTATAGTATTTGTACATTTGTAGTGCAGAAATTTATTTCACACAGGACAAGATATTTCATTACCTACTGTTTCTGTTTCCTTAGCTGTGCCACATATTGAATGATGTATCATCAATACATAAAGGCAAGTATCTATCAAGTGGTGAAATTTACTTCCAAAGACAAAATATTAACATTGCAAATCGCATTATGGGCTGAATATTGTCTGATATTAATATTTTTCATTTTCTTGTGGATAAGAAAGTCTCTTGTTACCTAGGTGGGTAGACAATGTAATAATATATAATATTCTGTGATTTACCTGTGCTAAAGGAATTATTTTTATAGAAGGTTTGCCCTGGCAGAGTGATATGTTTCAGTCTCTTATCTAAATTCTTATATAGTATGCTTGCATATAAAAATGTTTTGTTGAATATATTGTCTAAAATATCAGGAAATTCTCTTAAATATTTTAGGGAACTGAAGGACTTTATTTTCAAAACATGTTTTTAAGTATTTGGTAACAATTGAGCTTTTTTGTATCTATAGTAGATCACTGGCATTATAATGGTGCTGCCTAAGTAAAGAATAATGTGGGCACAATGTATTATTTTTTTCTTTTAGACCAGGACACTTCGTATTAAAGGAATTGTTGTAGAAACATCAAAAAGGGCACATTTGATTGGAAATTGGAAGGACTTGTGCCCTTCTTAATAGTCAAAAGCAATTGGAGGGCTACTAACACCCCTCTCAAGCCCACCATTTATCCAAATACATCCATTCAAAATGTTGAAATAGCCATTTTGTTTATTGTAGTTGAAAGTTCTGGAAGGTAGGTCTTTGAGGATGAGAATCCCCCCCCCTACAGCCTTCAGGGTAAGGGTTGAAATTTATGCCCTGGGGTATTTAAGGTTTTTGCATATAAGCTTTGTGGTAGAAACTTCAAAAAGGGCTCATTTCATTGGACATTGAAGGGGCTAGTGACCTTTTTAATAGCCAAAATTTACAGGAGGGCAACTAACCCCACTCTCCCGCCCACCATTTTCCCAAACACATCCAATCAAAATTTTGACATAGCCATTTTGTTCAACATAATTGAAAGTTCTGGAAAGTAGGTCTTTGAGTATGACAACCCTTCCACAGCCCTCAGGGCAGGGGTTGTAAGTTATGCGCTGGGAGCATATAAAGTTTTTATAGATGGCATTGTTGTATAAACTCCAACAAGGGCTCATTTGATTGGAAATTGAAAGGGCTAGTGCTCTTTAATAGTCAAAAGTGATTGAAGAGCAACTAATGCCTCTTTCACGCCAACTATTTCCCCAAACCTATCCAATCCAAATTTCCAGTCCAAAAAATAGAAAGTCTTGTAGTAGAAACTTCAAAAAGGGCTCATTCAATTGGGAATTGAGAGGGCTAGTGCCCTTGTTAATAGTCAAAAGCAATCAGAGGGTGAATCCCTCCCATGCCCATCATTTCCCCAAACACTTCTAATCAACAAACACTTCTGATTTGATCCCACTGATCAACAGGTTTTTTATAGAAAGCATTGTCATAGAAACTTCAAAAAGGGCTCATTTGATTTGAAATTGAAAGGGCTAGTGCTCTTTTGAATAAACATAAGTGACTAGAGGGCAACTAACCCCCCTCTCACACCCACCATTTCCCCAAACACATCCAATCCAAATTTTGAGATAGCCATTTTGTTCAATATAATTGAAAGGTCCAGAAATTATGTGTTTGAGGATGACAACGCCCCATAGCTCCCAGGACAAAGGTTGAAAGTTATGGCCTGGGGGCATACAAGGTTTTTTATTTATAGAAAGCATTGTAGTGCCAACTTCAAAAAGGAATCATTCAATTGAGATTTGAGAGGGCTAGTGCCCTTATTAATAGTAAAAAGCAATTGGCACACAAATGCTGCCCCTAACACCCATCATTTCCCCAAACATTTTGATCATTTCAAAACAAGATTTTTTTCAACATCCATCTTTTATCAAAGCATCAAAACTAGTATCAAAGTAACAATATCACAGTACCAAAGTAAAGAAAGCATCAAAGTAAACAAAGTATCAAAGTAACAATAAGCGACTTGCCTAACTTACAGCCCTTGCACAATAAATAAAGGTTACCATGTAAATCCCTAAATCCAAGTATAAATGTAACAATAATTAAGTTCCATAACTCAGAGCCATTTCCCTTGGGTTGGGGGGGGGGCCTGGAAGAATGTTTATTTGGCCTGTGAACTATTTTGAACAACATGGCTGACTAAAAATTTTGACTGGCTGCCCTTTGGGAAAGGGGAGTGTGGGCTAGTTGCCCATTGATCACTTTTAACTGTTGAAAAAGAGCTAGAAGTTTCATTATTTGATTGAATGAGCTCCCTCCAAAGTTAATGCAACCACCCTTTCCACAAAACCTTATATTCTAATAATGGGCAACTTACATAAGTTATGATCTTTTCCCTTGGGGTTAAGGAGGATTTCTCAACCCCTAATTTATTATATTTTGAATTTGGACTATTTTGAACAAAATGGCTGTTTCAAAATTTTTGATAAGATGTATTTGGGGGGAAAAGGCACAAGAGGAGGGTTCTTGTTACTTTTTGATCACTTTTAATTCTTAAAAACTTACAACTTACATAAGTTATAAATCTTGTTCCATGTGTTATGAAGGATTTCTCAACTCCTAATTTAAAGTAATTTATGATCCAATGGCATAAATTACAACCCTTGTCCTGGGGGCTATGGGGGGGGGGGTTGTCATCCTCAAAGACAGTTTCAGACCTTTCAACTATGTTGAACAAAATGGCCGTATCAAAATGTTGATTGAAAGTATTTGGGAAAATGATGGGCATAGGTTAGAGGGGGAGGGGGATTCTCCCTCCAAATACTTTTGACCATTAAAAAGAGCAATAGCCCTCTCAATTTCCAATCAAATGAGCTCTTTTTTAGGTTTTCACAAAAAAAGCTTTCTATGAAAACCTTTTATGTCCCCTGGATATAACTTACAACCTTAGCCTTGAGGGCTGTGGGGGGAGGAGGAGGTATAATACTCAAAGACATAATTCCCTGACCCTTCAATTCAGTTCAACAAAATGGCTATATCAAAATGTTTATCAGAAATGTTTGGGGAAATGATGGGTGTTGGGGGTGGCATTTGTGTGCCAATTGCTTTTTTACTTTTAATAAATTTTACTTTTTGGGGGTTTGCCATCCTCAAACACATAATTTCTGGACCTTCCAACTACATTGAACAAAATGGCTATCTCAAAATTTGGATTGGATGTGTTTGGGGAAATGGTGGGTGTGAGAAGGGGGTTAGTTGCCCTCTAGTCACTTATGTTTATTCAAAAGAGCACTAGCCCTTTCAATTTCAAATCAAATAAGCCCTTTTTGAAGTTTCTATGACAATGCTTTCTATAAAAACCTGTTGATCAGTGGGATCAAATCAGGAGTGTTTGTTGATTGGAAGTGTTTGGGGAAATGATGGGTGTGGAGGGGTATTCTCCCTCTGAATACTTTCGAATATTAAAAAGGTCAATAGTCCTCTCAATTTCCAATCAAATGAGCTCTTTCTGAAGTTTTATGACAATGCTTTCTATAAAAACCTAACATGACCCCAGGGCATAACTTGTAACCTTAGCCCTGAGGGCTTTAGGGGCGGATACTCAAACACGTAATTTCCATAACTTTTAACTACATTCAACAAAATGGCTACATCAAAATGTTGATTGGAAGTGTTTGGGGAAATGATGGGCATGGGGGGCATTCACTCTCCTATCGCTTTTGACTATTAGCAAGGGCACTAGCCTTCTCAATTCCCAATTGAATGAGCCCTTTTTGAAGTTTCTACTACAAGACTTTCTATTTTTTGGATTGTAAATTTGGATTGGATAGGTTTGGGGAAATAGTTGGCGTGAGAGGGGGATTAGTTGTCCTCCAATCACTTTTGACTATTAAAGAGCTCTAGCCCTTTGAATTTCCAATCAAATGAGCCCTTGTTGGAGTTTATACAACAATGCTGTCTATAAAAACTTTATATGCTCCCAGCACATAACTTACAACCCCTGCCCTGAGGGCTGTGGAAGGGTTGTCATACTCAAAGACCTACTTTCCAGAACTTTCAATTATGTTGAACAAAATGGCTATGTCAAAATTTTGATTGGATGTGTTTGGGAAAATGGTGGGCGGGAGAGTGGGGTTAGTTGCCCTCCTGTAAATTTTGGCTATTAAAAAGGGCACTAGCCCCTTCAATGTCCAATGAAATGAGCCCTTTTTGAAGTTTTTACCTCAAAGCTTATATGTAAAAACCTTAAATACCCCAGGGCATAAATTTCAACCCTTGCCCTGAGGGCTGTAGGGGGGGATTCTCATCCTCAAAGGCCTACCTTCCAGAACTTTCAACTACAATAAACAAAATGGCTATCTCAAGATTTTGAATGGATGTATTTGGATAAATGGTGGGCTTGAGAGGGGTGTTAGTAGCCCTCCAATTGCTTTTGACTATTAAGAAGGGCACAAGTCCTTCCAATTTCCAATCAAATTTGCCCTTTTTGATGTTTCTACAACAACTCCTTTAATACAAAGTGTCCTGGTCTAAAAGAAAAAAATAATACATTGTGCCCACATTATTCTTTACTTAGGCAGCACCATTATGCTGCCTGTGATCTACTATAGATAAAAAAAAGCTCAATTGTTAACAAATACTTAAAAACATGTTTTGAAAATAAAGTCCTTCAGTTCCCTAAAATGTTTAAGAGAATTTCCTGATATTTTAGACAATATATTCAACAAAACATTTTCATATGTAAGCATACCATATAAAAATTTAGATAAGAGACTGAAACATATCACTCTGCCAAGACATACCTTCTATAAAAATAATTCCTTTAGAAGAGGTAAATCACAGAATATTATACATTATTACATTGTCTACCCACCTAGGTAACAAGAGACTTTCTTATCCACGAGAAAATGAAAAATATTAATATCAGGCAATATTCAGCCCATAATGCAATTTGCATTGTTGATATTTTGTCTTAGGAAGTAAATTTGACCACTTGATAGATACTTCCCTTTATGTATTAATGATACATCATTCAATATGTGGCACAGCTTAGGAAACAGAAACAGTAGGTAATGAAATATCTTGTCCTGTGTGAAATAAATTTCTGCACTACAAATGTACAAATACTATAACGTGGGTAGACATGCATGCAAAGAAGATACTATTGTATAAATTAAATTAACTACAGATCTTCAACTCTTTTAATGCCCTTCCGCTTCTAAAGTCTGTATATTCTGTTAAAATCCTTTTCTAATTTCTTAAATCAGACAAATTTACACTATAGAGTGCTATAAAATCTACTACTACTATATGTTCATACTTTACAATTAAAAAATTACAATAGTGAATAAAAAATAACAAAATTTGTTCAAAAAATAAATTAAAGAAACAATTCATTGAGAAAGTGATTTTTTATCTATTTGATGAGTGGTTTGTTTACTTACCAATGGCAGTAGCTCCTTTTACTGGGAGTGGCAGTTCCGGTCACCACCACAGCAATGACAGCTGAGGTTTTAGGGGGAGAGGGGGCACTTGCCCCGGGTACAGATTTTTTAGGGGTGAAAAAGTTCATATAAATAATTGAACAGTTATAATCATTTTGTATTTTTTGAAATTTTACTTTTATTACAGTAAATTAGAGGGCACATTTGGCAGTAGGTATAAGCAAATTGAATCTGAAAACTTAAATTTTCCCCAAATCTTCATCACTGCTGCTTGAAAATAAAAGTAAGTAGACTGAATTTAATTAATTTTAATGTTTTTTGCGATATTTTATAATAAATGAAAATTTCAGTAATAAATAAAAATGCTATTAAAGTTGGCCTGAAATTTTTGGGAAACAGGAGGGGGGGCTAATCAAAATTTTGCCCCTGGCGCAAGAGAGGCCAGAACCACCACTGAGTGGCAGTAGCTTTAGTTCACACTGTGCAAAAAAAAGTTTACCTGTTAATCATAAAAGCCACAGCAACAGACAGAAATTGAAAGAACTAGCCAAAGTTTATACAATCACCCTTTCTATATAAGCCTTATTTGTCCCAAGAGCATAACTTACAGCCCTTGCCCTGAAGGCTTGGGGGGGGGGCTTGTCATCCTCAAAGACATAATTTCCAGACTTTCTACTATGTTGAACAAAATGGCTATCTTAGAATTTTGATTGTGTTTTTATGGGGAAATGGTGGGCGTGGGAGGGAAGTTAGTTGTCCTCCAATCACTTTCGACTATTAAAAAGGGCAGTAGTCCTTTCAATTTCCAATCGAATCAGCCCTTTTCGAAGTTGTCTATGACAACTCCTTTGATGATAAGTGCCCTAGTCTAAAACAAAGCAAAAAAAAAAAGAATAAATAAATAATACATTTTGCCCACATTGCTCTTTACTTAGGCAGCACTATTGCGCTACCAGGATTGTGAAATTTTTTTCAACTGAACGTAAGGAGCAGCATTAAAACTTAAAACTAACAGAAATTATTATGGAGATGAGGGGGATAGCCCCCTCCTCAGCACCTTGCTCTTTATGCTAAAGTTTTTGACTTTTTGTTCCAATCATTTGAGAATGTCTCATGAAAGACAAGGGCCATTTAGTTAGAATAATAAGCTGTTTTAAAGGTTCTAAAAAAACCTTTAGAGTAAAGAGTCAGGTATTGAGGAGGGTGCAACCTCACATAATAATTTTTAATTCCCCTCACTTTCATAATATTTTCTGTTTGTTTAAAGTTTTAATGTTGCTCCTTATTTTTAGCTGAAAAAAACTTTTTTAGTTTAATATCTTATTGTTTTTCAAGTAATATCAGGAAATCCGATCCCCTCCATGGAAAACTCCCTTGCCCCACGAAAATCAACAAATGAAATAATATCATTTTTAAACAATCCTAAAAAGGGCTTATCCCAGATTTTCCTCTCAATCATTTGGACTATCTATCTTGGCTTTTACTTTACAATTAGCCATGTCTTGATGTTTGCAAAATACTTGATTTTAATTTCACCATGGAAAGATCCTCCCACGTACCCAACCCTTAAAAATGTTTCTATACCTCCCAATAAGCAATGCTGTATGTAAACAATGGGCAAAATTTTAAAGGTTGGAGCCCTTCCACCAGGGACTGTGGGGGGTCAAGTCATCCACAAAGACATAGTTATTTGATCTTTCAGCTATGCTTAACAACATGGCTATTTCAAAATTTTGATTGGCAACTTTGGGGCTGTTTTGTTTATGGTTTTATTGCCGTATTTTTCTATTATATTTGTAACAAGATAAGCCTATTACTATTGCCTATGGCTTACTCATGTTTTTTTTATAATAGCATCAAAGTAAAGGTAAGTAGGACAAATTATATTGTCTCTCTGGTTTTGATGCCTTAAAGCAAAAACACAGATACAGTTGGTTACACTCAACACAACCAAATTCATTATCAAAATTTGTTGTTCTCATTAAGCCTCCCTTAGTCCAGCTTACTAATCAGATATTTTCATCAACCAGAGAGGAATAATGTTTGCCATATTTTGGTTGTTAAAAATTGGTCCTTGTCTATATGTCCTGTAAGTTTAAGGCAATAAAAAAAGTCACTTATAAATACAACTAAACTTCAAAATATCCTTGTCTTCATTGAAGTTCCCTTGTCCCTTCTATAAGTCCTGTGAGTTTGAGCCAATAAAAAAGCACAATTTTAATGGCACAGTTTCAGCTGTCATTTATAAATACAACCAAACTTCAAAATATCCTTGTCTTCATTGAAGTTCCCTTGTCCTTGTCTATATGTCCTGTAAGTTTAAGGCAATAAAAAAAGCACAATTTTAATGGCGCAGTTTCAGCTGTCACTTGTAAATACAACCAAACTTCAAAATATCCTTGTCTTCATTGAAGTTCCCTTGTCCCCTTCTGTATGTCCTATAAGTTTAAGGCAATAAAAAAAGCTCAATTTTAATGGCACAGTTTCAGCTGTCACTTATAAATACAATCAAACTTCAAAATATCCTTGTCTTCATTGAAGTTCTCTTGTCCCTTCTATAAGTCCTGCAAGTTTGAGCCAATAAAAAAAGCACAGTTTTAATGGCACAGTTTCAGCTGTCACTTATAAATACAACCAAACTTCAAAATATCCATGTCTTCATTGAAGTTCCCTTGTCCCTTCTATAAGTCCTGTAAGTTTGAGCCAATAAAAAAAGCACAGTTTTAATGGCACAGTTTCAGCTGTCACTTATAAATACAACCAAACTTCAAAATATCCTTGTCTTCATTGAAGTTCTCTTGTCCCTTCTATAAGTCCTGCAAGTTTGAGCCAATAAAAAAAGCACAGTTTTAATGGCACAGTTTCAGCTGTCACTTATAAATACAACCAAACTTCAAAATATCCTTGTCTTCATTGAAGTTCCCTTGTCCCCTTCTATATGTCCTGTAAGTTTAAGGCAATAAAAAAAGCACAATTTTAATGGCACAGTTTCAGCTGCCACTTATAAATACAACCAAACTTCAAAATATCCTTGTCTTCATTGAAGTTCCCTTGTCCCTTCTATAAGTCCTGTAAGTTTGAGCCAATAAAAAAAGCACAGTTTTAATGGCACAGTTTCAGCTGTCACTTATAAATACAACCAAACTTCAAAATATCCTTGTCTTCATTGAAGTTCCCTTGTCCCTTCTATAAGTCCTGTAAGTTTGAGCCAATAACAAAAGCACAGTTTTAATGGCACAGTTTCAGCTGTCACTTATAAATACAACCAAACTTCAAAATATCCTTGTCTTCATTGAAGTTCCCTTGTCCCCTTCTATATGTCCTGTAAGTTTAAGGCAATAAAAAAAGCACAATTTTAATGGCACAGTTTCAGCTGTCACTTATAAATACAACCAAACTTCAAAATATCCTAGTCTTCATTGAAGTTACCTTGTCCCTTCTATAAGTCCTGTAAGTTTGAGCCAATAAAAAAGCACAGTTTTAATGGCACAGTTTCAGCTGTCACTTATAAATACAACCAAACTTCAAAATATCCTTGTCTTCATTGACATTCCCTTGTCCCCTTCTATATGTCCTGTAAGTTTAAGGCAATAAAAAAAGCACAATTTTAATGGCACAGTTTCAGCTGTCACTTGTAAATACAACCAAACTTCAAAATATCCTCGTGTTTACTGAAGTCTACCCTATCTTGTCTTTTTATCCTATAAATTTCAAGCCTGTTAGACAAAAGAAATCTGCAGCCCATTTGTGGATGTAATGAATTGATACAGCATTGATATATTCTCAGATAATTGTCTTTACAAAAACATGTTTGCTTTCTTTAAATAAAATCCTGCTGTTAGTATTTTCTGTATTTCTTTTATATTTTAATAATTTAGACATGAATGGGAGCCAAGAGAATTTTAGATTTGGGAGCTAAGGAGTCAGATTTGGGAGCCAAGGAGTCAGAATGGGAGCCAAGAGAATTTCAGATAAATTCAAAGGTTGTTTTATTTGTTCTGTTTTTTTGCACGACTGGAGAAATTTAGAGCTTTCAGTTAAGTATGGCTTATCTAAAGAATATTTTAAGAACAAGTCACATTTGAACTAACAAAAGAGATACAGAAAATTTTTAAGCGCTCATTTTCAGACATCGCAAATCCATGAAATCCAATTTTTTTTCAAATTTTTTTGTCTTTGTTAAGGTTTTCTTGGCCCAGTCAACGCGTTATTTTATAGTTGATCAGTAAAGACCTATTTGGGGTTTTCCAAATCTTAATTTGGAAAAACAAGAAGTTTTTGGCCCAACTCATTTTTAGCAAAAACAAGTCTGAAGATTTAATAACCGAGAATGGGGTTTTTAAGGCTGCATCTTTTTCAATAGGTTCCTGTTTTCCTAGGACTTGTAGCTATAAATTCCAGACTGATAAATGACAACAGGTTTTTTGGCCTATTTTCGGGCCCCCTTGACCCTTTTCCCTCCTCACAAATATGTGTGGTCACCTTTATCCAGGTAAGATTCCTTTATCTTTGAGGAAGGATCAATTGTGGAGATCATGAAAAAAGTTATTATATCATACTTGAATCTATAGAAGTATAGTTACATATATTCCAGGCTCATGGAGGAGGGGGGGCTCAACAATTGTTAAGAGTTTCAATGCTCTGAAAATTTCTTATGGGCACAATTAACCACAATATCTAATTTTTTTCACTTATGAGCTTGGTGCAACCAAGATTTTTATAGGATTCTTGGGTTAATCTTCAGGTAGGGTTCCTCTACCCCTCCTATTCTCATTTAAGCAGTTGTATCTGAAAGTACAGTTTTCTTTTTCATAGCATGATTTTTATTTTCTGATATTTTTTCTTCTTGTAGCTGCTCCTAGAAAATGGTCTAGTCTCACCCACTGGTAATGGGTTATACTCTTTTTTGCCCATGGGGCTTAGAACTGTGAAGAAAATATGTAAAATCATAGACAGTGAGCTGGAAGCCATTGGGGCTCTGAAGCTAGAACTACCAGCTTTGACTTCAATAGATCTATGGAAGAAAACGGGTCAGTGTATGTCTATTATTTATTTTTCTATCAAGAAGGGAAAAGAAGAAATACATAAAGACCGGCATGTGCAATCAGGGAGATGGGAGTAACTAAATTTTCAAGTGAAAATTGTGAGCAACTTAACACTTAAAGTATATTCTACATTTTAGTGAAACTGCTGCAACTCTGCTCTCTATGCTAAAGTTTAACCAGTTCTATGTTTAGAATACAATAAATGTAGCCAGTTGGCAATTGAAGTTGTTTTTTTTTTTACAGATCACTTCAAAATATTAGAAATTCAAAATTTTCTGTTTAAAGTAAGTATGAAGAAGTCATTCCCTTTCATTTTCAAAGTATAGTCTTATAGAAATTTCTCACATTGTGTTGTTTTAGAGCATTCAATCTTTAGCCATTCAATCTTTAGCTCACAGTCCCTCTCACATAGAGGAGGGACTGCGCAGCTCACAGTCCTCTCTCATGTAGAGGATATGTTGCTTTTACATTTTATGTTGCTGTTTTCTTCCACTTGAAAAAGTTTTTCGATATTTAATTCCTGGCTCGTTCTTCTATTCAAATAAAGAATAATTCATAATATGAGGCTTGCTGCAATCCCCTTACCCGGTGGTCCTTATACTGAAGTTTTCTATATGCTCTCACCGCCATCAAACCTTATGCATTATGCTCAAGTTCATCTTTTTATACAATTAATCAAAAAAACTTTTTGCACAAAATAAGTTTTTAAAAAAATGTAAAGAACTCCATTAAACCAAAATAGAACAAAGATAGAATCAAATAATCTACCAAGCATACAAGTAACACAATCAGAATCAATAAATAAATTAAACCCAAACCAAAAATTAAAATAAGTTGAACTCAAAACGAGCAGAAATTAATCTGAGTAGGGTTCTAAACCCTATGCTTTCTAAAAGCCAAAATATAATTTGTACTTCACTGAAAACATTCTTTTAAATGTTGTCAGTTTTATAACATTAAGAAATCAAAAATTAATTAGGATTTTAACGAATAACTATCAGTATAAAAACCTAATATGCCCCGAGGGCATAAATTACGACCCTTGTCCTGAGGGCCAATGGGGGAGGGCTGTCATCCTCAAAGACCGTAATTTACAGACCTTTCAACTACGTTGAACAAAATGGCCATATCAAAATGTTGATCGGAAATGTTTGGGGAAATGATGGGCGTGGGGGGGGATTCTCCCTCCGATAAATTTCGACTATTAAAAAGGGCAATAGACCTCTCAATTTCCAATCGAAAGAACTCTTTTTGAAGTTTTTATAATAACACTTTCTATAAAAAAAAATATTACATGCCCCCAATCCATAACTTACATTCTCAGCCCTGAGGGCTGAGGTTGTAAGGTGTCATACTCAAAAACATAATTTCCGGACCCTTCAGCTACGTTCAACAAAATGGCAATATCAAAGTGTTGATCGGAAGTGTTTGGGGAAATGATGGGCAGGGGGGCCTTCGCCCTCCGATGGCTTTTGACTATTAATAGTGGCACTAGCCCTCTCAATTTCCAATTGAATGAGTCATTTTGAAGTTTCTACGACAACGCTGGCAAAAACTAATACTGAAACTTTACTGAAAAAATTCTTTTAAATGTTTTCACCTTTAAAACTTTAAGAAATCAAAATTAATTTAGATTTTAACGAATAAATTTCAGCATATGTATATGAAACTGACAATGCAGATTTTTTCAGTAAATTCATTAAAGAATTTTTCGGTAAAATGCAAATTATATTCTGGCTTTTAGAAAGCATGGGGTTTAGAACCCCACTCAGATTAATTTCTGCTCGTTTTGAGTTTGACATATTTTAATTTCTGTTTGTTTTGGGTTTCATTTATTTATTGATACTGATTCGTGGTATTTGTATGCTTGGTAAATTATTTGATTCATATCCAAAAATCTTTAATTTATAGTTTTGTGTGAAACAGATATTTACTTTGAGGTGGAACATGGTTTTAGAAGGTAGATTAATAAATTTACTTTCTCTTAAATGGTCTTTAAAGAATATAAATTAGTCTAGAGATATCAAACAATAGTCGCTGTCTATTTGTTTCGTAACATTATAATTAATTATTGTTTGATGATAGGGGGATTAGGGATAGTAGGAAAGGAACTTGCTCTGAAATGGTCTTTGAAAAGTATTTCTTGGTGTTGATGTATCCAAAAAGCTGTAATGTATAGTTGTGGGTGAAAACAATATGTACTTCATGTTGAAAAATGGGTTTAGGAGGGACATTAAGAAAGGAACTTGCTCTGACATAGTCTTTGAAAAGTAGTTCCTGGTGTTGAGGTATCCAAAAAGCTGTAAAGTATAGTTGTGGGTGAAAAATATAAGTACTTCATCTTGAAAAATGGGTTTAGTAGGGACATTAAGAAAGTAACTTGCTCTGAAATTGTATTTGAAAAGAATTTCTTGTTTTTTATGTAAACAAAATGCTGTACATTATATTTGTGGTTTAAATAGATAAGTACTTCCTGTTTTAAAATGGGTTTAGAAGGGACATTAAGAAAGTAACTTTCTCTGAAATGGTCTTTGAAAAGTATTTCTTGGTGTTGAGGCAACCAAAAGGCTGTAAAGTATAGTTGTGGTGAAAAAGATAAGTACTTCAAGTTGGAAAATGGGTTTAGGAGG